>NC_060139.1:129195994-129495994 GCF_021461385.2 Schistocerca piceifrons | reverse complement strand
AACGACTGCAGTATACGTCATCGTACTATCCAATGACCCTTTGTATCGGATAGGTACAGTCAATATCAACAGCATTACTTCCTCGATCAAAACCCAGCTGTTAAAGGACGTGATTCGGGAGGGGGTCATTGATATCGTGTTTCTTTAAGAGGTACTGCCTGATCTGCTCCTGGAAGTTTATGGATACGCGTCTTGCGTCAACCCAACTTCCGACGGTGGTGGTGGTACGGCCATGCTACTACGCGATGGCATAGAGCCATCGTGTATTCAGTTTCTGTCATCAGCGAGAGGCACTGCGCTCACCATCGGCGGAGTCCGTCTTGTGAATCTGTATGCCATGTCTGGTACTGCGAAGCGTCGAGAGCGAACGCTGTATTATTCTACTGAGGTGGCTCCGTTGTGTCAAGGCGCTCCAGAGCACTTTAAAAGGGTCTTACGCTCTGAGGATCAGATCCCTCACCATGTACCATGTTCACCTCTTTATGTTATGATGAGGGATTACGCTTTGCATGACACATGGACACTAATCCACGGTGACCGACGCAGATATACACACTTCACCAGCCACTCAGCCAGCGGGTTGGACAGGATTTATGTCTCCTGAGGTCTTCGGGCAGGTACTGCCGTTGCGGAGCTATGGCCCACTGCATTCACCGACCATCAGGCCTTCATCTGCGCCGTGACTCCGCCATGACAACAGACGAGACGTAGTAGAGGGTCTTGGAGTCTTCACGTGAACATTCTATGTGAAGAGGCTTGCCGTGTAGTCATCACTGATACCTGGCACAAATGTGAGCGACGGCGTCATACTTGTGATTCCACGACACGATGGTGGACACACTGCGCCAAACCAGCTCTTCGCCACACGCTCATGGCGTATGGACGAGACAGGCCGCTTTGGCTCCGATTGACCTCTGAGTTTTACTGCACTGTCGCAACAACCTTCGCCAGAGCGCCAAACGTTCGGCCACCGGACACAGGCACGGCTTCTGTAGATCACGGTTGACAGATTGCACAGCACGCGGGTTCGAACCAGACTGCAAGATTCCATCCCAGAGAAACGTGCTTCTCTCTGTCACATCGTCAGAAAATGGAGACATCGTAAGAGGCGACTCATCACGGCAGCTATTTCGGAGCGGCGCCACATTCCTGGCGGCCGTCACCTGGGAGGAAATGTGCATGATCCTGTCGCAGGGATCGAGAAACAAATCCTCTGGACCTTATGGTCTTCCGCTTGAATTTTATAGCACCGTTTCTGACCTGATGGGGGAAGTTAGGCGGCAGATGTGCTGCGAACTCTCTGATCCAGACTTTCGCGTCCTTCCCCCCCTCCCCCGAATTTTTGGAGGACACGATCATCTCTGTGCCAAAAATAAACGGGTGGTGCAGAACGCGAAACTTCCGGCCGTTCACATTAATGATTACAAGTTGTTCGCCCGCATGCTTCGTGGTCGTCTCCTCGCTATTGTCAAAGACGCTATTCATGCTGACCATACATGTCTGGCAGGTGGCAGTAATACACACACGGCGATAAGCTCTTATAGAGATGTGGTGGCGCTGATGTCGGCATGCCGCTTAGAAGACACCCTTGTGGCAGCTAATCTAGATCAAGCATTTGATCGAGTTGAGCACCATTTCTTACAGGCTGTCTTATAGAAGATGGGACTGTCTCCAATGTCGCAGGTGTGGTTCTCCGTCTTATCCACGGTGCCCCTTCCACAGTCCTGGTCAATGGCTATCGCTCGCCATAGTTCAATATTGAGCGCTCAGTGCGACAGGGGTGCCCTCTGTCAACCTTCCTCTTTGCCGTGACCCTCGAGCCTGCACTTCATGGTCTACGACAGCTTTTGGAGGGAATTCGCCTCCGCAATGTGTATTTTAAATGTTGTACCCACGGAGACGATGTAGTTTTCTTGGTGAGGTCGACAGAAGATATATGTACGGCGATCTCGTGGCTACAGTGTTACGGCGAAGTGGCCGGCAGCCGAATCAACCTGCTGAAGTCGTACTGCATGGATACAGGCAGAGGATTGAATAGAAGTACGCCAGTGCCCATTACCAAGGCCCCGGCGATGAAATGTTTGGGAGTGATCTTCCGTGGGAACGTGCAAAGTACAGCAGCAGATTCGTATCGCAGACTACTTAATATGATCCGTACGCAAGTTCGTCTCCATACCTTTCGAACACTTGACTTGATCATACGGGTACATTTTGTCAGCGTCTACCTCGCTCCGAAACTTAACACGTCCTCCCAATGGCCGCTACAGTAGCTGCCAAGTACCAGGCGGGCCTTAGATCATTTCGTCAGTGACGGTAGGGTGTTCTAGAACCGTTTCCAGACACTAACATTGGCCACGCATGCAGACGGCGTTGGAATGATAAACGTGCACAATAGGGCTCGCGCTCTCTTTCCGAGGACGGTGCATCGCCTGCGTACTTCGGACAAGGACACCCTCACTGGTAAGCTGATTGAGGAGATAATGCCTCAGTCCCTCCGGCCGCCGATTGCAGTTAGACATATCACGTCAGCACTGTGTCACATTCGCACCAATCCGGTCGACATGAGGTGGGTATCTGTTGATGTCCTACCGACCACGCGGGCTCCTAGAAGCAAGGATTTCTACCGCTACTTTCAACGGGCATTTCCTGCTAATGTGATTGAACGCCTACATCTGGCGGTTGGCTGGAGGTGGGTGTGGACTAACATACCCTCGCCTTTCCTTCCAACAGCGGTGAGCGAGTTGTGGTATGTGATAACGACTAAAAAATTCCTCACCCGACAACGTTTATACATGTCACATCTTGCCAAGGATCCTCCCTGCTCCAGATGCGCCGATATCGACACCGACAAGCACCATTTCGTTTGTGATAGGGCTGCCGACTGCTGGCTCCTCACACGGCGCATGTTGGTATTGTTGCTGCGACGGACGCCTCAGTCCGTAGAGCCCACCAAACTGATCCATCACGACGTCAGTTGCTTCCCTGCTATTCGTCTCAACGCCACGGTGTGGGTTAAGGGTATGGCATTGTCATACTTTTTATAGTGAGTACATTGAAGGGTTGTTAGATTTTTGGTACGATTTAACGAGCAACTACACGGTTTTACGGCGCAAGGCGTCGTATGGTTCCCTCTTTGCGAATTACGTGCTGTCGTTGTTTGCGCGCCCTCCAGACCATTGCGTCATACCGAGTGTGAGAAAAGATTGAGATATAGCACGTGATGGACTAGATGAGAGATATCGACGATAATTGTAGGGTGTTTCACCCTCGCTGAATGGGAAGACGATCTAGACATCCCGCCGTCTGGCTGCTGTGGACATCCCCGGAAGAAGATTTAAAAAACCAAAAACAAAAAACTATATGTGTAGATAAAAGATTAAAGTTAGAAACATAACGAAAAAATGTAAAAAAATAATAAAATTATTGTACCGTTTCATTTATTCATTTCTTTTTTAACGAAACGTTCAGAGGCGTATTTAACTTTTGTTCGTGGGCGGAGCGTGAAATGGTGGCAATGAACCGTCGCAGTTAACTCTTAGGGTGAAAGTGGCGGTGGCACTAGCTTTGTTTCTTTTCAGGTTAGGTAGGTTTTTCGGGGTAGTATGGGTGATAGGGACCAACGCTTGAAGTGGAACGGGTGTAAGAAAGAAAAGTAATTAAAAAAAAAGTTTGGCGTTGCTGCCTTTGGTGCGGAAGATCTCGGCTTCGATTCCCTGTACCTGCTCGTATTTTTCTGACGTAGTGAGATTTGGAATGGAGCCCACCCAGCGAAGTTACGTAAAAAATTAAAAAAAAAAGAAAAGCAAAAATGTTGGTACAGCACTTGCCCGCGAAAAAAAAGGCCCCGGGTTCGAGTCTCGGTCCAGTACACAATTTTAATCTATCAGTTAGTTTCATATCAGCACACACTCCACTGTAGGGTGCGAATTCCTTTTTGGAAACATATTATTTATTCAAATGATTAAGAGAAAATGAGTGAAATTTACCTTAGTTATAATTAAAGAAGTAAGTATCTAAACGAAATGTAATGAAATTGTGAAACTAATGCTACATTTTAGTAGTTTCCTTGATGAAAAGAAAAGCCATCGAAAATGTGAAACAGACTTCCGTTACAACTAAATTTAGTAAAATTAATAGTAATAGCAGCCCTCGCAAAATATATAAAAGGCAAGCCACTACGGACAGCTCACATGCGTCGAGCCACGGTACTGTCAGACAGATGCTTCCCTAGCTCGATGCATGTCAACAGCCCATACAGATTTTGCGACTAAAGCTTTATCGCTTAATTTTTAGTTTAATACGTGACATGCCAATCTGAGAGTTTATTTCTATTGAAGGCACTCATAGCAGTGCCAAAACCTGTGTCAAAAGACTCCTTTTTTGCGAACGAGGGCTGCTATTATTGTTAATTTTACTTTGTAAACGGATGCTGACCACGCAGCTAAATTTAGTGATGTTTTTGGATACATTCGATGCACATTGTTTAGTTGCATGTCAGGCTGATTTTTTAAAAAAATTCTCATTTTTCCGAGGACAAGCAACATTCTGCCGTTGGGTAATGCTTTTATAATATGCGTTGTACCTTTTCTTGGTAACCCTCTTAGCCCCTCATCTTCTTTCAGCAAGTGTTTACACTTGCTGCTGAGAGGTCTTGCCAAGGTTTGATGCAACGTAGGATACACGAGTGCTTCAACAAGAGTTTCTTTGAAATCAGTGCTAGCGATTTTCTAATTATTTATTTTATTGTACAAATGCAGAGAATTTATAGTAGATGTAGACTGATGAAATGGGAGACAAGTCTCTTGTACCATTTGACGGTACTTCTTGTATGGAGCATATGAGGTCACCCGGTCAGAGAGGTCGATAGAGGTCTTCCCTTTGTCATAGTCGATAACCACAGCGGCCTTACTTGACTCTTTTCCTTTTTACGTAACATGGACCATTGAGTCATCATTTTTCTTACTAAGCATTCGCAAGCCTCGTTTATCTTCTGCATCAGGACTACAGTTTGGTCTTTATTCTGTTGGGCTATAGCATACCCTTTTTCAATTTTGCCTTGACCATATCAGGGTGAAAAGCTTAATCCCATAAATTTATATTTTATTGGGGATGTATTATCAAAAGTAAATAGGTCCATAAAATGGTACGTTGCTTTCTTCTGTAGAACTTCTTCTTCTGGAGTATAGGATTCCTTTAATTTCTTCCCCATTATATTCAAAATTTGTGAGATTTTGGATAGCCTATCTTCTGGATCTCTTTCTTGTTCATTACTTGATAAATTCGATATCGAAATAACAACCCACATCTGTTACACTTCATTATTTTTGGAATCCGATTTTCATACATTCTTTTTGTGGACCATTAGTGCCTCAATTTGGGAACCTACGTAAGTTCCAGCCAGAGAATGATCTTATAATCTTGCGCATTTCATCAGTGTTGGTGCCAAACCATTTTCACAGCCTTCGATTTGTAGTTCCGATTGCAGCAATGTTCTTCACAGCAAAACCTATTGGTCTCTTCAGCTAGTAGCAGCATAATACCATGGTCTACGAAGTGTTCAAAATAAGAGGCAGGAGGTAGTCCCTGAAGCTTCTGGACTACATCTAAATGAACACCAACGTCTGAAAACGAGAAAGTAAAATTAATTATGTCCCCTGCTGCAGATTCCCATTTGTTTCAGTTTGAAAGATTCCCAAGAGGAACGTCATCATTAGACTCGAATCGGTTGATCCTACAGTCCTTCATGATCATCATCCTCAGAACACGAACTGGAACCTTCATCAGGCGAAACATTCGGGTCTTCAACGGAGTCTGCGTAAAAGCCTGCCGCATCGTCTTTAGAAAGATTAGTCACCATTTCAGCAATTTCTGCACCTGAGAGATCTCTCCTAGCCATTATAGTTCAAAATCTAAAATGAAATAAGTGTGTGAAACTAAAAAGTAAAATGCCCACGTATGGTCACTTGGTCAAATGGTTCCACGATGTAAGACTACTTCCGTGGACGACAGGTGGACATTTAAACAAATACATAAAAAATATAAAACAGCAATGTCAGAATAACAAAGGATATCACATATGATGAAAAATTATCGGTTCAAATGAAAAAAGGAATTCATGTGTTTGGTCCCACATACCCAACAACCGAACACAGGAAGGCGTTCAACGAGTTAGCAAATGGATTTCAAGATGTGATAAGATAACTCATAAAATTTTATTTCTTCATTCATACACATAATTGTGTGCACCCTTAGTGGAGCGTATAATGTTTAGTCGAAAGTGCATTTCTTTCCACGTACAATTCAGGATCTGCGCAGTGACACGTTCAAGTCCTGTAGGTCTCTAAACTTGTTTCGGTACACCAGACCCTTTACAGAACCCCAGAGAAAGAAGTGTTGTGGTGTGAGGTCAGGGGATTGTTGCGGCTATCGAACTGGACCATCTAGTCCAATCCATCTATCCGGAATCTTTTAATCTAGAAAACAGACGTTTTAACGCAGGGCTGATCACGCCGTTGCAAAACCACGATAAACCCCACTCGAGTATGTGCTGCTGCTGCTTCTATGTGCTCCGGTACTCTTTAATGCTATATTCTAGGTTTTTATTCAGGCTGTATCCTGCTCTTGCTACTATTACTACCTTACCCTCGTCATCAAGATTGCTGTACAAAGCCCTACGTTCTCTGTTACCTGGATAAATTCGGCGCTAGGTTTCACGATGCTTGTGACCTGCATGGTGCTCAAGATTACGAATTAGAAGAAGAGTTTACTTTCAGAAATGGCACAGTTATGCATAATATTTCAGTTAAGGCTCAGTAGCCATTTACACAAAGCATGATGTTAATGTGGTAACATTAGCGCCATATGAACTTACACAAAGGAACAAAGAAAGACACTCCAGCTATTCACAAAGCATTATATTTTCTAAAACTACCTTTAAATATCTGTGCAGTCCAAAATGCTAATATTCTGAACGAGCGTAAGACTGAGAAACTGATGACCTGGCTGAAGTTTCCGTGAACTCAGAAGAAGCTCACCAAGAGTGTGGACTCCAGCTATTAATTTTATGAAACTGTTAGCAAATATTAGTCAAATTATTCAACTGATAGGAGTTTACTGTCTCAAAACATGAAATTATGTATGAGGTCTCCTCTCCCTCACAAACGCCACAGCGGAAGTGCAACTTCACAAAACCTCCACGCCGCGAGAAGACACGACACGAACTGCAGAGCCTTACATTTGACTTGTGTTCGCTCACTCTGCCTGCCTAGGCGCCCAGACCTTCTGCTCGATCCATGGTCATAGAACATCCTAAATCGCTCCTTTCTTGTTTGGGTGCCCACTTCTAGTTTACGATCTCAGTTTGAGACTATAGACGACTTGGTACTACGGAATTAAGCACAGATGATGATGCAAATTATGAAAATTATGCGAACATGTTAATTGATTCATCCATAGCTTCTTGGTAGAACACGTTCGTAATTATGAATGAAAATCACAATATTGTGTACGTTCTGCTGTATTAATTTTTTAACCGGTTTCCGGCTAACAAAGTCATCATCAGACTTTAACTGTCGTTAAAGAAGGTACAACGTTCGTGTACGAGAGTGAAGAACATGTTACATACCGACAGTATATTACGAACACAGAGAAAATGTCATATCTGAGAGTTTAATGGTAGTGTAACTAAAGATGATAAAAAGATTTACTGTTAATGTTTCTCTGTTGAATGCCGGACATTTGGCACGCCGGACATTTGCCACACTTGCCCCTTCGACAGGGAGCTTGAGTAGCGATCCCTCAGCAAAGGGACGCCCTTTCACGTACTTCTTCTGTCCGCTTTCAGACCGCTGTTTCCACATCTTACTCGATTCAACCAGTACGTAAGGGACCTTCTTCTTCGACATATTTGTCAAATACAGAGCTTTTTTCCGAAATCGAAATATTTATAACTTTTGGGAAACGAAAGCAATACTGACGGTTGTCAGTATGTAATTAGTTCTGCCAAGTATAAATATAGATCCCTCTGTCTGTACAGTAGCTTCCTTTCACGCTTACTGATTGCGATAGAAACAGTCCATCGCCATGGGAGCAACAAGAAAGGAACAATGTAAACAGATAGTGAATGTACGCTAATCATTTCTTTTTGATCACTGCATTTGTGCCTACTTTAATTACTACAACTGCATGCCCGAAAGAGAATAAGGAAAGAAGAAATGGATATGTGAATGTGAAAAAAGAAAAACAACATACTCCATATTAATTTACTCTCTGAAATGCGATACCTCTTGCGGCGAAACATTAGTTACTAAAGTGTAGCGGGACAATGTTCAAAACATGACTGAAAATACGTTCAGTAAATAGAGATAAGAACATCTATGATTGACATGTCATCTAAAGACGACGTATAATTTTAATATATTGGAAATAAGGAAATGAAATAATACAGAATGCTATGCTTCTAACGTACGTTGTTGTCCTGCATTGTTTAGCTCTGGTATTTACAGGGTCACAGAGAAAGCATCCTAGGTTTATGAGGGAAAAGCCGTAATTGTAATGATCTGCACTACAACAGTTCAGAGAAAACTTGAGTCTCATCACAAATAGATACCCTACTCATACAACAGAAACAAGAAGCACAACTTAAGGAAACATAATGTAATGTGTGTTCCAGCTCACAAGCGACATTGAAGCAGATAGTTTCTGTGACTTAGTATGGACAGGTTATATTCAACAAACGGAATAAATTAATAACTGGCTCCTTTTACCGACCCCGGTCTCAGATGAAAAAGTTGCTGACCAGTTCAAAGAAAACTTGAGTCTCATCACAAATAGGTACCCTACTCATACTATTATAGTTGGCAGTGACTTCAATCTACCTTCCGTATGTTGACAAAAATACATTTTCAGACCCTGTTGTAGATAGAAAACAACTTCCGTAATCGTTCTAAATGCTTTTTTTAAAATTATTTTGAACAGTTACTTCACGAGGCCATTGAAATTGTAAATGGTTACGAAAACACACTTGACCTTTTAGCGACAAATAATACTGAGCATCACGACGGATACAGGGATTAGTGAACACACAGTCGTAGCGAGGCTCAATTCCGTGACAAAGAAATTCACCAGAACTAAACGAGAAATATATCTATTTATAAACGCAGCTAAAAAATTCTGTTGACGTCTTTCTAAGAGACAGTCTCCAATCCTTCCAAACTATGTAAGTGAAGACCATATGTGGCTTAATTTCGAAGAAATAGTATCAACAGCACTCGAGAGATTCATACCAAATATATTAATAAGAGACGGAACTGATACCCCATGGTACACAAAACACGACAGATAGCTGCTGCAGGAGCACCGAAAAAGGCAAGTATAATTTAGACGAACGCAAAATCTCCAAGACTGGCTAAGTTTTACTGAGGCTCAAAATTTGGTGGGGATTTCAATGAGACATGCATTCAATAGTTTCCACAACGAAACTCTCTCTAGAAATGTGGCGGAAAATCCAAGGAGATTCTGGTTGTATGTTAAGTACACCAGCGGAAAGGCTCAGTAAGCGATGAGGAGGAGGAGGAGGGGGAGACAAGGGACCCAACCCTTCAGAGCAGGTAAAATCGGGGCAAATGTCCGGCGTGGCAAACTCCGGCGTGGCAAATGTCAGCACACCTTCTCTGCTTTGGACCCTTTATATTCATTTACTGTTTAACATATCTAATTGCATTACCGCTGCCATCTCAAAGATGACACATTGATTCCTCACTCTCGACGTACACTTAAGTGACAAAAGTCATGGGATACCTCCTAGTGTCGAGTCGGAACTCCCTATGCCCGGCTTAGTGCAGCAACTCGGCGTGGCATAGACTTAGCAGGTCTTTAGGAGTCCCCTGCAGAGATATCGAGCTATGTTATCTCTATAGCCATCCACAACTGAGAAATAGTTGCCGGTGCAGGTTTTTGAGCACGAACTGACCCCTCGATTACTTCCCATAAATATTCGATCGGATTCATGTCGGGCCCTCTAATTATCCATAATGTTCTCTAAACCAAAGCAACAACTGAGGCCCATGACGTGACACACTGTCACCTGTCAGGTAACGGGCGAGTTGTGGCGCGCTGGGAATATTCTAAGTTAGGAGTTGAGCTGGGGCCCAGTAGCAAACACGTGGTGACGAACGTTAGAATGTCAGCCGGACAAGAGGGGTAGCCACAGCACGTGGTCCAGGCCGAACACGTGGCTGGGAATTCCTTGGTGACGCTGTGTCGATGAAAGAGACGTGTACGCCGGGAGAACCAAAGGTGGCGGACATTGTGAAACCATAAAGGCAGACATTTCACAGTTCATATAGAAATTAATAGTAGCCAGAGGAATCATGATACCTCAAAAAGAAACATGTACATTACCATTATTTGCACGATGATTCTGATGGTGTAATCAGATTTTCAATATCTTTATTAGTTTAAAGTTTAGTATCTGACGATAAATTATACAAATAACACCCAGTAACGAATTTCCAAAATCTAAACGCTTCATCCGATTTTGTCGATCCACGTGTCTTCAGAAAGCTATTAGTGTAAACCTAACTTGGGATAAATTACAGGTATGTAAATTGAATAGTACATGAGTTATTGGAGGTCAAAGTGGTCGATTACTAACGAGCGCGTCAGGCCATAAGTACTCCACAGTTACACGAAAAAACGGTAGCAGCATGCTTGTAAATGTATTTGTTTATCTGTGTCTTTGTTTATATCCGATATATACTATTCATGAAGAAATTGGTCAATTATTTACTGTGTGTTAGAAAGCACAGAGACATTAGGTTACTGGCCTACCTTTTGTTTCTATTCCTCTGATACATATTTATTTGATTTGTTTATGTATTTAATGATGTGTCTTAGAGCGTGTTTATGGTCCAGCCATAAGAATATTTATTTAATTTCAAGTTATTTAAATGTAAATCCAGTATTTCGAATGTGTTTCAAATGGCTCTGAGCACTATGGGACTTAACATCTTAGATCATCAGTCGCCTAGAACTTAGAACTAATTAAACCTAACTAACCTAAGGACATCACACACATCCATGCCCGAGGCAGGATTCGAAACTGCGACCGTAGCAGTCCCGCGGCTCCGGACTGCAGCGCCTAGAACCGCACGGCCACCGCGGCCGGCGAATCTGTTTCAAAATGTTTGTGAGTGTGCATTGGCTTGGAGACATGACGGGAGCGCTATCGCCAATCACAGCGCTCGTTACTAAGGGAGGTGACTACTTAAGTGAATGGGGGGGCAGTTCCGAACAGGGTGGCGCGAGGGTCAGTACGGGAGAGGACATGGGGAGAGTCGCACAGGACAAGACTTCTGGACGTGATGGCGTGACGGACGCACGGTCACGGCAGAGACTTGGAGAGTGTGGAGTGGTATGCGCGTGGTCGCGGTAGATAGAAATACTTCGGAGTGCCGACCAGTGCACTTGTGAGATTTCCGTGGCTTCTACAGTGAAGATTTAGTGTGCGTTTAGAAGTGAATATCTCGCAAGCTATTGTTTCGTTCATAACTAATTACGTGCACTAGTAATCTGTTGTTTCCCTGCTATTGCCGGCCGGGGTGGCCGAGCGGTTCTAGGCGCTACATCCTGGAACCGCGCGACCGCTACGGTAGCAGGTTCGAATCCTGCCTCTGGCATGGATGTGTGTGATGTCCTTAAGTTAGTTAGGTTTAAGTAGTTCTAAGTTCTAGGGGGCTGATGACCTTACAAGGGAACATCCCCATCGCACTCCTCTCAGATTTAGTTATAATTTGGCACAGTGGATAGGCCTTGAAAAAGTGAACACAGATCAATCGAGAAAACAGGAAGAAGGTGTGTGGAACTATGAAAAAATAAGCAAAATATACTAACTGAGTAGTCCATGGG
This sequence comes from Schistocerca piceifrons, assembly GCF_021461385.2. Classification (NCBI taxonomy): domain Eukaryota; kingdom Metazoa; phylum Arthropoda; class Insecta; order Orthoptera; family Acrididae; genus Schistocerca; species Schistocerca piceifrons. The sequence goes on along the minus strand of NC_060139.1, from coordinate 129,484,087 downwards.
CAACATAGGCAACATCAAGGGTGATATGAGCACAAGCGCGCCGTGGTCCCGTGGTTAGCGTGAACAGCTGCGGAGCGAGATGTCCTTGGTTCAAGTCTTCCCTCGACTGAAAATTTTACTTTCTTTACTTTCGCAAAGTTATGATCTATCCGTTCGTTCATTGACGTCTCTGTTCACTGTAATAAGTTTAGTGTCTGTGTTTTGCGACCGCACCGCAAAACCGTGCGATTAATAGAAGAAAGGACTTGCCTCTCCAATGGGAACCGAAAACATTTGATCGCAAGGTCATAGGTCAACCGATTCCTCCACAGGAGAACACGTCTGATATATTCTACACGACACTGGTGGCGGCATGTGCGTCACATGACAGGAATATGTTGTCGACCCACCTAACTCGTACACTTGGCGAATGGGTAAAAAGATTCTTCTACCTTGCCCTATTTAGGTTTTCTTGTGGATGTGATAATCACTTCCAAAAAATTGATGAAAACATAAGAGTGTGTCACATAAACTTCAAAAAATGAATGCAACAGTTTCACAGTCGCACAGTTTTCTCTGTGCTGTCAAAACACATGTTTTTAAGGTTTTCAAATTTTTCCGTGTGTAGACCGTCAACTCCTGCATATGTCCAAGCAAATCTGAACATGTCCTGGAATTTTGCACAGCGAAGTTGATTATGTGTGAGTGCCTGAATTCTGATAATTGTCTGAAAATAAAAAAATTTCACCCGAGGGAAGACTTGAACCAAGGACCTCTCGTTCCGCAGCTGCTGACGCTAACCACTGGACCACGGCGCTCTTGTGCTCACATCGTCCGTGATGTTGCCTATGTTTCGTATGGACTGCTTAGTTTGTATATTTTGCTTATTTTTTCATAGTTCCACACAATTTTTTCCTGTTTTCTCGATTGATCTGTGTTCAGTTTTTCAAGGCCTATTGACTGTGCCAACTTATAACTGAATCTGAGGGGGGTGCGATGGGGAGGTTCCCTTGTTAGAAGTTGAGTCCCATAGTGCTCAGAGCCATTTGAACCATTTTCCCTGTTATTCAACTTATGTTTTATATAATTGCTGGACCATCGACACCAATAAGTGTCTTGCAAAAAATATACTGCATTCTCAAAAGTACTTCTACTATCGTACTCATCATTTAAAGTTGTTAAAATAGTACCTGCAGACATCATTTAATTGCAATGTTTCATTCATAAATTTCTATATTAATTCGCAATTGCCGAGTGATAAGAACCTTCGACCATTTGATTCGTGTGTGTATTCGTATTGTATACTGTAGGCTCAGCAGTATTTGGCTTGTAACGCGGCAACTACGTATCCCAGCCCCTAGACAACGAAACCAGCCAAAACTTTTAATGTTTCAACTCTGAGTCAGTGGGGACATAGTTGAGGGCCACACACCACACCTCATTTATCATTGTGAAAGCCCGCACACCTATAAGAAATTCATCGTTGTTTGGCAACGTGAAGTCCTTGAATGGCTGAAAATGGTCTTCAGATAGCCTAACATAACCGTTTATAGTAAATGATTGGTTCAGTTGTAGCAGAGCACCCCGTCCACTCCTTGTAAACACAGCCCGCACCTTACGGAGCCACCGCCAGCTTGCGCAGCGCCTTGTTGGTAACATGGGGTCATGGCTTCGTGGGGTGTGCACCACACTCGAACATTACTATCAGCTCTTACGAACTGAAATCGGGCTTCATCTGACCAGGCCATTGTTTCCAATCGTCTAGGGTCCAACCGATACGGTCACGAACTCAGAAGAGGCTCTGCAGGCGACGTCTTGCTGTTAGCAAAAGCGCTCCCGTCGGCCGTCAGGAGCCATAGCTCACTAACGCCAAATTTCACCGCACTGTCGTAACGGATACATTGATTTCCGTGGTTATTTCACTTAGTGTCGATTATCTGTTAGTACTGACAACTCTGCGGCAACGCCTGTCCTCTGATCGTCCGTGGTGAGAGGTAATGCCTGAAATTTGATATTCTCGGCAAACTCTTGACATTGTGGGTCTCGGAACGTAGAATTCCCTAACGATTTCCGAAATGGAATGTCCCATGCGTTCAGAGTCTGTTAATTCCCGTCGTGACGGAGCAGTCAATTGTACTCATTTGATTGACGTGGAAAAGTTTTCGACTTCATCATGATCATGATAACTTGTGTACGTGATTCCGCCATCTGTGTACACTGTGTTATCAAAAGTATCGGGACACTTGGCTGAAAATGACTTATAAATTCGTGTCGCCCTCCATCGGTAATGTTGGATATGGTGTTAGCCCATCCTTAGTCTTGATGACACCTTCCACTCTCGCAGGCATACGTTGAATCAGGTTCTGGATGGTTTCTTGGGGAATGGCAGCCCATTCGTCACGGAGTGCTGCACTCAGAAGAGGTATCGATGTCGGTCGTTGAGGCCTGGCACGAAGTTGGCGTTCCGAAGCATCCCAAAGGTGTTCTATAGGATTCAGGTGAGGAATCTGTGCAGGCCAGTTCATTATAGGGATGTTATTGTCGTGCAATCACTTCGCCACAGGCCGTGCATTATGAACAGTGGGCAGCAAGAAGCTGCTTAAAACATTAATGTAATCCCGTGCTGTGATAGTGCCACGTAAATCAACAAGGGGTCCAGGCCCCCTCCATAAAATACACGACCACACCATAACCCCACCGCCTCCGAATTTTACTGTTGGCACTACACACGCTGGCAGATGACGTTCACCGGGCATTCGCCGTACCCACACCCTACCATGAGATCGCCATATTGTGTACCGTGACTCGTCGCTCCACACAACGTTATTCCCTGTTCAAACGTCCAATGTTTACGCTTTTACAGCAAGCGAGGCGTCATTTGGCATTTACCAGCGTGATGTGTGGATTATCAGCAGCCGCTCGACTATGAAATCCAAGTTTTCTCATCTCCCGCCTAACTTGCAGCGGATCCTGATCCAGTTTGGAATTCCTGTGTGATGGTCTGGATAGATGTCTGCCTATTACCCATTACGACCCTCTTCAACTGTCGACTGTCTCTGTCAGTCAACAGACGAGGTCGGCCTGTACGCTTTTGTGCTGTACGTGTCCCTTGACGCTTCCACTTCACTATCACATCGGAAACAGTGGACCTAGGGATGTTTAGGAGTGTGGAAATCTCGCGTACAGACGTATAACACAAGTGACGACGTTCCAAGATTGCGAGTTCCGCTGAGCGCCCCATTCTGTTCTCTCACGATATCTAATGACTATTGAAGTCGCTGATATATAGTACCTGGCAATAGGTGGCAGCACAGTGCACCTAATATGAAAAAGTATGCTTTTGGGGGTGTCCGGATACTTTTGATCACATAGTGTATGTGCATATCGCCGTGCCATTACTTTGTCACTTCAGTGTGCAGAATCTTTTTCAGTGTTGTTCACGTATTTTGTATCCCCTTGAAGGACGACCCTTATTTACAGTCTAATGATTGATTTGTAAGCCGAAAACCGGTAAAGATATTATTTTAGTACTGTGGAAAATACACAATACTGTGCCTTTCATTCATAAAATAACACGATAGATATCCTTCAGCTTGTACCAAATACGCTGTATCCCATAGACTTATATCCTTAGTATTATTTTTGTAATTTTTTAGCTGTACTTTACAAGTGAATTAGTTCCCAGTGCAGGAAAAGCTTGTAATTATTTTGAGGTTTATGTTTGGAGTGATACTGAGTCTTACATTTAAAAGAAACAGTATTTTAGTGTTGTTTAATAGTATTAGTAATATAATTTTTTGTTATGATTTAATACTGTGTCCGTACTTCCCGTCTCACTCTGACGTTTTCGTGTAACTTGACGGGCGGTGTGTTATTTTACCAGACATATGGGTGAGCCACACCCTGAACAAATTCGTGCGACGGTTTAGTGATCATTCGTCTGTTTCACTGGACAAACTGAATGTTGTTTTTGGGTAGCTTCTTGTACTCGCTTAGTCAAATTCCGGACTGGTTTCCAATCTCCGTCTCAGACTCTTTGTCCTGTATACCAGTATAAAGAACAAAGTGTACACGATTAACGTACAGAACGTGTACACGACTTTCCTCCTTTATGTGAACAAACGACTAATGCGGCAGGAAGGGCAGTAAGCCACAAAAATAAAAAGAGGGAATTACGAAATCGTGAGACAGCAAACACCACAGCAAGTGAATCCCGTGATCAATTTATCAACAGTAGCTAGACTGAAGAGAAGCACCCGCATGTCGCTGTGTTTTGTTCCCCCTGGGTGGTATGTCGAAATCTGCAAGCCTCTGGAAATCTTTCTGTCATCAGAGACCACGAGCTGGGTGAATTGTCCCGTCTGTGTCACTTCTCACCGCTAGCCTGCATGATGATAGTCCAGCGAAGAGATTATTTTAAAATTCATGATCACTGAACGTAAATGGAGCCTACTAGCCCAGTAATTTCGCTCGATCGATTCGATTTCCTGCCCATTAATGTTTCATACCTATTTTTCTCGGAAACGTGTATTTCCTTCGATCATACATAAATTTCCATGTGCTGTCTTGTGAATTTATCCTGTCTGTCAAAGGTTCTTCCATACCGCGACGATCCGGCTTCGTATGTACCAATTTAACAATGGGACTTGTTCACTTTCTCGCCTTTGGTTGCTGCTAACAGTTATACACATATGATGAAAATATATTCCACAGTTTTGCACTTGTACTCAGCTAAAACTTGTCTGTCTTACGTTTTATAATTATTAGCCGGATAGACCAGCTGACTTGTATTTTTCCATAGTTTACTGGCGTGTGCTTTCCACTGGAAACTAAGTTCCTATTGTTTATACGCCTTAGGAAATTAGTTAATAAGGCCTCAGTCTTAGGAAAGACGTTTCGACTACCATATCCATGGGTGGAAGGATTCCCGAAAGTTCTGCGACGCAGTCTTCCAATAAATATGCCACCGAGTACTAATACTGGATGTTTGGTTTGCTGGGTGCCTTACACCACCATGTCGATATTTAAATTTGGTGCATTTCATCTGCATATGTTTTAACTATTTTTTTTTAAATTTTTCTGATCGATTAAATGTGGCTCTCCATGGATCCCATCACTTCAGAGCAGCACCATTATTTGTTGCATTTATTCCAGTCCTCCTTGCCTACAGTTTTTGGTCTCTACGGCTCCCTGCAGTACCTCTTAGCTCTTTTCCTGTCATCCTACCCATTCTTTTAGGAAGCATTTTCCACATATATCTTTCCTTGCAGATCATACGGAGTTATTCTTTTCAGCCCAGTTACTTGACTTCAATATTCAGTACATTTCGTGTAATTCCACTTCATCCACCTCTTTTTTTCTGTCACTCACGTTCAAATCTATATAATTTTATGCTGAAGACGCACTACTTCCTTAATCCTGTAGCAATATACTATGTCAATGGATTTCTTCTTTTCAGGAAACCTGTGCCAATCTGTTATGATTGTGGCCTCTGTTTCTGGCGCCTCAGTTAAGATGTTTTCCCTGATCTTCCAATTTTTTTAGCTTATAGCTGTCAAATTCCCTTTCTGAAGTGTGAAGTTTGTTTCGCATTCTATTACTGTTTCTTCATAGTTATTATTATTATTATTATTATTATTTGCAGGCATATTACGTGGATGCTCTTTTGAATCACAGGCTGCTGATTTTGTTAATATACACTCATGCTCATAAATTAAGGATAACTGCAGAATGTGCCACACAACGTGGCACTACACAAAACTGGCGCTAACAGCACAGGCACATAGGGAACACAGAAGACACAGATCTATAAGTCCATGGTATTGGTGATAAGCTGAGGAAACCGTCCCGAAACACATGTGCTACAAAACGCCACTGTTTCCTGCACATGTACCCCGACGTCAATATGGGATATGATCATCATGCACACGTACACAGGCCGCACAACGGGTTGGCACACACTGGATCAGGTTGTCAAGCAGCTGCTGGGGTATAGCCTCCCATTCCTGCACCAGTGCTTGTCGGAGCTCCTGAAGTGTCCTAGGGGTTTGAAGACGTGCAGCGATGCGTCGACCAAGAGCATCCCAGATGTACACGATGGGGTTTAGGTCTGGAGAACAGGCAGGCCACTCCATTCGCCTGTATCTTCTGTTTCAAGGTACTCCTCCACGATGGCAGTTCCGTGGGGCCGTACGTTATCATCCATCAGGAGAAAGGTGGGACCCACTACACCCCTGAAGAGGCAGACGTACTGGTGCAAAATGACGTCCCGATACACCTGACCTGTCACAGTTTCTCTGTCAAAGACATGTCGGGGTGTACGTGCACCAATCATAACTCACATTCTGGAGAACGACGGCTCAAACCCGCGTCCGGCCATCCTGATTCAGGTTTTCGGTGATTTCCCTAAATCGCTTTAGGCAAATGCTGGGATGGTTCATTTGAAAGGGCACAGCCGTCTTCCTTCACCGTCCTTTACTAATCCAACGGGACCGATGACCTCGCTGTTTGTTCCCCTTCTCCGAATCAACCAACCAACCAAAGGAGTAATGCAAAACTTTTGTTAATGCGTGTACTTATATACTCTATAAGCCACTATAAATTACAAGGCATTCTCTGCAAATCACTTCGACGTGCAAGTCAGAGGTTATTTAACATGATACCACAAGGTTTCATCACGTTCCTATCATGTATGCTGCGCGAAAGGAATGACTGCTCCGGTGCCTCTGTGCACGATGCTGATTAGTCTAATCTCGTCTTCGCGGCCACTATAGGAGCGACACGTAGGGGCTGAAATATATTCCTAGGTCCTTCACTTAATACATTTTTCAGCATTTCCATGACGCTCCCCCGTGAACCAAACAAACCTGCGACCATTGGTGCCGCCTTTCTTTGTATACTTTCGATATCCCATGTTGATCCTATTTGGTGTTTCTCCTTCACAGTAGGACAGTATTCTGAGATAGGGTACACAAGTGATTTGTAAGTAGTATAATTTGTAAACTGACAGTAATTTCTCAGTATCCTACCTATGAATAGCAGCCTAACGTCTGTGTTATCCACAACTTACCATTGTGATCATTCCATTCCGCACTCATAAGATTTTACACCGAGTACATGCGTCAGTTGAATGATTCCATCTGTGACTTACTTCAAGTTGCCAGCCTATACACCACATTGAAATCTTATCAAGATCTGCCTGGATATTTGGTAGCTATTTTCCTATAATGCTCCATTACAGATAAGAAGATCACCTGCAAAACGCACGAGAATACTATTAATACTATGACCAGCTTATTAATATACTACATGAACAGCAAGGGCCCCAATATGCATCCCTGGGTCACATCTGAACTTACTACTTCTCAAGCTCCGAAATACTAGCCGATAAGAAACAGTCATCTAGGAAGTGTAGAATTTTTTTCTTTTATTCCAGACCATGATCACCAAAAAATTGCTTTCAGACTAGCGATTTCGATAAGTGGAGACCATCTTCAGATTTGTTTAAAACATATTCTAAAATAATAAGGCCAGAGTGACACAGTGAATAGACACAGACAAAGTCTTCTAGGCATCGTAGAACGTAATTAAAAATACTGTGAACAGTAGCGGATTTCACACCATGGCTCAGCCGGCAGTGTAGTTCGCACTAAGTTTTTAGTTATGTTCGTCGATGCGATTGTTTTTATCTTTTGACGGTGTCTCTCTGCCCTTATTAATCTGAAGAGATCACTATCGATAGAAATCGATAGTCTGAGCACAAAGATCTTTGTGATCACAGACTGAAATAAAAGAAACAGATCCTACTTCTAAGCATTTCACTGATTCTCCAAGAAATGTGCTTCGTACGTCCTAAGACGAAAACTTCAGTTTAGTCACAGATATTATTTGATCCTCTCTATGATCGTGCTTTCGTTATTAAACATTGGTTTTATAGTCAATTACTTTTCGGAAATCTAGAAATACAGCACACACTGTCTGCTTTGATTCATAACTTTTAGGATGAGAAACGCGGTAGCCGCGATGACTGATATGGGGCTCATTTAGTCGGAGATACATCATTACGTTCTCAGAATATGTTGTAGCATTCCACAGTACATGAGCTTCAGCAACACTGGACGGTTATTTTGTGGATACCTTCTCCTTCTGTTCTTGTAGTCAAATCTGGCCCCTGCCTTTTTCCAGCCATTGGACACAGTTCTACGTTCGAGGAATTTGCGGTATATCATGGTTACAATGGTACCTCAGTCAGATTCAAATTAAGTATGGAATCTGGCGGGGATTGCATACGATCTTGGAGCATTGTTAAATTTTATCGATTTCAGCTGTTTCTCAACGCTGTTGAGAACACTATCTAAAACTCTCTTGGCCAAGTAGTTCACAGGTGAAGCCATTTAGCTATTTAATTACATGTTCCGTAGATCATTTGACCGATTCTTTAATCGAAATTATGTGAAACGATTCAGTTTACAGGCTAGTGTTAGCATTAATGAACACATTTTTAGACTTACTCATGTAACTACACTTACTTTTTTTTATACCGGCTCCCAGGTTTTAAGTATGAATTCGCTAGTGGAATAGTAAGAGTTGTCCAGGAGAAATCTGTCAGGAATTTTATGTCATTGGGTAAACGATCAAAACTTTTTGTTGCTGCATGTTGAAATACTTTCTGAGACACTGACAGCTTTAACAATGGGTAATAAAGGTAATTTTTCCCTCTAGAAAATGTTCAAATTTGTATGAAATCTTATGGGATTTAACTGCTAAGGTCATCAGTCCCTAAGCTTACACACTACTTGACCTTAATTATCCTGAGGACAAACACACGCACCCATGCCCGAGGGAGGACGCGAACCTCCGCCGGGACCAGCCGCACAGTCCGTGACTGCAGCGCCTGAGACCGCTCGGCTAATCCCGCGCGGCTTCCCTCTAGAGTTGCAGGTATGGACACCATCGTTTTTCTCAAATTGTGATGGATTGTTTATGATGAATTTCATTTGTGGATATGTGTATTGAGACGGCACAGTTAAAATGATGACCTCCCTGAAGACGTCCTTGGGTGAAAAGCATATATTATTCTTACTTCTCTTTTTTGTGCCATCAATACTTTCTTTCTAAGAGAGAAATTACCACAGAAAATTATTTCGCTAAGACATTGTTCAGTGGAAAGTGCAAGATATGTCATGTGGCTGATACGTTTTTTTCCAAGATTAGCAAATATATGAAAAGCAAAAGTAGCTGAACTTAATTGTTCATGAAGCTCAGTAACATGCTTCTTCCAGTTCAAGAGTCAATTTTCAGATAATCACTTAATAATTCTTTGAAAATGTATATTAGAATTGTACTGTTGCTTACCCTCTAATGGGATTTATTATAACACTATTATCGTCTGCAAAAAATACTAATTTTTATTGTTGAATGTTATGTGGAAAGTCATTTTTATATATAAGAAATAGGAATGGACCCCAAATTAAACCCTGTGGGAACTTTTTTTTTCCCCCCCCAGTGACTAAAATTTTGTGCCTTTCCGACGCTGTCTGAATTATTCAGCGTAAGATTTTGTAATCTGTTTCTTAAGTATAATTCAAATCAGCTCTGTATAAAACCATCGGATCCATAAACCTTGAGTTTTTCTAATAGTGTAACAGGCTCTACACAATCAAATGCCTTGGAGGCCTGACGAACTCAGCGTACCTGATGATGTCAACGTAGTCCCTTGTCTAAAAATTGTGCCCGTTGGACACTGACATCCCGCCGAACATCCGTGAAAGTTTTAAGAATCACATAAAACACTTGTACCGAGCGAGGTCGCGCAGTGGTTAGACACTGGACTCGCATTCGGGAGGACGACGGTTCAATCCCGCGTCCGGCCATCCTGATTTACGTTCTCCGTGATTTCCCTAAATCGCTCCAGGCAAATGCCGGGATGGTTCCTTTCAAAGGGCACGGCCGACTTCCTTCCCCGTCCTTCCCTAATCAGATGAGACCGATGACCTCGCTGTCTGGTCTTCTTCCCCAAAACAACCCCCCCAACATAAAACACTTAATTTTGCATTGGTGCGAGAGTTAAACTGGAGCAATACCTCTTTACCTTCGTGCAGCAACATGTGGAAACGGAGGTCTGTATTTCTGTTTTTGCTTCTCTACCCTGAATTTCAGTTCCCCTGCCATCTATGAGTGTCTGGGCACTATGTCCGCATTATAACCAAAATTTAAGTGAGCTTGTTAAGAGATGCAGCAAGGTCATAGAGTTTGAGGAAGCCTGTGTTGCTTTTTATTCGAGAAGTTTATTTTTAAGTTATTACCTTTTACTTTTTGACTTTCCCTCGTATATGTAAGACAGGTCTCTCTCTCTCTCTCTGTCTCTCTCTCTCTCTCTCTCTCTCTCTCTCTCTCTCTCTCACACACACACACACACACACACACACACAACACACACACACACACACAAGCGCACTCCCTCCATACGGATGCACGTTCTAACACACCTTGGTCCCCACACCGTATCTACTTAATTTCGAGAACGTGCGCGACCGTAAGTGCCTCTACTTGCCCGCCTGCGCAGGTGGAAAGCAACGAGATGGAAGATTTTCGCTACTGTCGGACTAAATTGGATTGCAGTGAAAAGGTGGCCGCTTCCTGTTCTAGTTAGCGCTAATGTATTATGCAAGACGCGACGCGCTGTTAGGCAAAGCGACGTTAATTGTCCGGCCTCTTTAAGAAGAGTAGCCCCTGCCCGGGACCGTAGCCCGGTGTTCACACCTCTGCCCTTTCAGGGAAGAGTGGCCCCCCTCACATATCAGGCCCGCGGGCTCACGTGGACGTAATTGCAGGCTCAGTAGCGCGGATGACAGAAAGCAGCGCCGCCGCCGTCGTTGCGGGAGACGCGGTAATTATTTTTCGCTGGACGGGGCTGGCGCCAGTAGCGGGCCGTCCGCGCTTGCCTTTGCGCGCCGTGCCCTAATTGCTGGCGCGTCGCAGCCGCGGACGGCCTAACAAGCCGAGCAAGGAGCCGCTGCGGCTCAGAGTTCCGCTTTACCTGCCGCCAAGCGTCGCCTGCAATTACTCCGCATTGTGCTGCGCTAATGTGCGCCGCCGTATTAGTAATTATAACGACGCGGCCCAGCGAACCACGAGTGCCCGCCTTCCGCTGCAATAACTTCTCAAGTCGCTCGCAGGGCGCCTGGCTTTCCAGTCGATGCGCGGGAACCACATGTGTTTCCCTTCCGTTGTCCATTTCTGGAGTAGAAATTCGACGTCCCATGACAACAGATAAATTATGCACTATTTCACGATAAACAAGCTACTAGACTCTTTCATAATTAAACGATATTTTATAAAAATTCCCTTTCACAGAAAGAAGTAAATTACCAGGAGACGACAAAAGTCGATATTTCAGCAGGTGAACAACCTGCCCTAGTCAAAGAAGAAGTGAAACGAGATGACGCTGTACACGTTTACAGCTTCTAGAAAACAAAACACCGAAAATCCGGGTACAACAAAATGGTTCATATGACTCTGAGCAGTAAGGGACTTAACATCTGAGGTCATCAGTCCCCTAGAACTTGGAACTACTTAAACCTAACTAACCTAAGCACATGACACGCATCCATGCCCGAGGTAGGATTCGAACCTGCAGCCGTAGCGGTTGCGCGGTTCCAGACTGAAGCGCCTAGAACCGCTCAGCCAAATCGCCGGCACGGATATAACAACGCACAGCCTCAAGATATAGCCCCACCCCACATCCAAACGTCATGCGTTGTCAATAGTGAAATAATAATTAACGACAGGTGACCAAATGGTGCTGTTGATTAACGTCTCTTGGTCTGGGTTCACAGTCATGTAGAATATTTTGAAGAACATCATATTCCTTGTTGACTGTGGAAGTTATGTATTTCACTGCGGCAATTTCGGCCTTTGGACCAGTTCCATGTGGTACTGCAAAACATTTTGTTTCAGCACAAGCTTTTGTTTCAGCACAAGTCAGACTTTAAATCCTCCAAAATGTATACAGGGTGGTCCATTGATAGTGACCCTTACCAAATATCTCACGAAATAAGCGTCAAACGAAAAAACTACAAAGAACGAAACTTGCCTAGCTTGAAGAGGGAAACCAGATGGCGCTATGGTTGGCCCCCTAGATGGCGCTGCCATAGGTCAAACGGATATCAACTGCGTTTTCTAATTAGGAACCCCCATTTTTTTATTACATATTCGTGTAGTACTTACAGAAATATGAATGTTTTAGCTGGACCACTTTTTTCGCTTCGTGATAGATGACGCTGTAATAGTCACAAACATATGGCTCTCAATTTTAGACGAACAGTTGGTAACAGGTACGTTTTTTAAATTAAGATGCAGAATGTAGGTACGTTTGAACATTTTATTTCGGTTGTTTCAACGTGATACATGTATCTTTGTGAACTTATCATTTGTGAGAACGCATGCTGTTACATCCTGATTACCTGTAAATACCACACTAATGCAATAAATGCGGAAAATGATGTCCGTCAACCTTAATGCATTTGGCAAAACGTGTAACGACATTCCTCTCAACAGCGAGTAGTTAGCCTTCCGTAATGTTCGTACATGCATTGACAATGCGTTGACGCATGTTGTCAGGCGTTGTCGGTGGATCACGATAGCAAATATCCTTTAACTTTCCCCATAGAAAGAAATCCGGGGACGTCAGATCCGGTGAACGTGCGGGCCATGGTATGGTCCTTTGACACCAATTCACCTGTCATGAAATGTGCTATTCAATACCGCTTCAAGCGCACGTGAGCTATGTGCCGGACATCCATCCTGTTGGAAGTACATCACCATTCTGTCATGCAGTGATTCATCTTGTAGTAACATCGGTAGAACATTACGTAGGAAATCAGCATACATTGCACCATTTAGATTGCCATCGATAAAATGGGGGCCAATTATCATTCCTCCCATAATGCCACACCATACATTAACACGCCAAGGTCGCTGATGTTCCACTTGTCGCAGCCATTGTGGATTTTCCGTTGCCCAATAGTGCATATTATGCCGGTTTACGTTGCCGCTAAATACAATTCGTGGAAAAAGTCTGTTGTCGTCCCGAAATGTGCGGATTAGCCGCGACAGCAGCTAAAACACCTACTTGGGCATCATCATTTGTTACAGGTCGTGGCTGACGTTTGACATGTGGCTGAACACTTCGTGTTTCCTTAAATAACGTAACTATCCGGCGAACGGTCCGGACACTTGGATGATGTCGTCCAGGATACCGAGCAGCATATGTAGCACACGCCCGTTGGGCATTTTGATCGCAATAGCCATACATCAACACGATATCGACCTTTTCCGTAATTGGTAAACGGTCCATTTTAACACGGGTAATGTATCACGAGGCAAATACCGTCCGCACCACGTGCTTACACGTTTGTGACTATTCCAGCGCCATCTATCACAAAGCGAAAAAAGTGGTCCAACTAAAACATTCATATTTCTTTACGTACTAAACGATTATATAATAAAAAATGGGGGTACCTATATAAAAAAACGCAGTTGATATCCGTTTGACCTATGGCAGCGCCATCTAGCGGGCCAACCATAGCGCCATCTGGTTTCCCCCTTCAAGATAGACAAGTTTTGTTCTTTGTAGTGTTTTAGTTTGACGCTTATTTCGTGATATATTTGGCCCGGTCACTATCAATTGACCACCCTGTATATGTCATTGTCAGAAATATGCCTATTTTTGAAGATGATATATACACCTGTCGGTGTATCTAAAGCCTGACGTGGTGAAACAAAATACTTTGCAGTACCACTTGAAAATGGTCCATAGGCCGAAATGGCAGTAGTGAAATAAATACACTCCTGGAAATGGAAAAAAGAACATATTGACACCGGTGTGTCAGACCCACCATACTTGCTCCGGACACTGCGAGAGGGCTGTACAAGCAATGATCACACGCACGGCACAGCGGACACACCAGGAACCGCGGTGTTGGCCGTCGAATGGCGCTAGCTGCGCAGCATTTGTGCACCGCCGCCGTCAGTGTCAGCCAGTTTGCCGTGGCATACGGAGCTCCATCGCAGTCTTTAACACTGGTAGCATGCCGCGACAGCGTGGACGTGAACCGTATGTGCAGTTGACGGACTTTGAGCGAGGGCGTATAGTGGGCATGCGGGAGGCCGGGTGGACGTACCGCCGAATTGCTCAACACGTGGGGCGTGAGGTCTCCACAGTACATCGATGTTGTCGCCAGTGGTCGGCGGAAGGTGCACGTGCCCGTCGACCTGGGACCGGACCGCAGCGACGCACGGATGCACGCCAAGACCGTAGGATCCTACGCAGTGCCGTAGGGGACCGCACCGCCACTTCCCAGCAAATTAGGGACACTGTTGCTCCTGGGGTATCGGCGAGGACCATTCGCAACCGTCTCCATGAAGCTGGGCTACGGTCCCACACACCGTTAGGCCGTCTTCCGCTCACGCCCCAACATCGTGCAGCCCGCCTCCAGTGGTGTCGCGACAGGCGTGAATGGAGGGACGAATGGAGACGTGTCGTCTTCAGCGATGAGAGTCGCTTCTGCCTTGGTGCCAATGATGGTCGTATGCGTGTTTGGCGCCGTGCAGGTGAGCGCCACAATCAGGACTGCATACGACCGAGGCACAGACGGCCAACACCCGGCATCATGGTGTGGGGAGCGATCTCCTACACTGGCCGTACACCACTGGTGATCGTCGAGGGGACACTGAATAGTGCACGGTACATCCAAACCGTCATCGAACCCATCGTTCTACCATTCCTAGACCGGCAAGGGAACTTGCTGTTCCAACAGGACAATGCACGTCCGCATGTATCCCGTGCCACCCAACGTGCTCTAGAAGGTGTAAGTCAACTACCCTGGCCAGCAAGATGTCCGGATCTGTCCCCCATTGAGCATGTTTGGGACTGGATGAAGCGTCGTCTCACGCGGTCTGCACGTCCAGCACGAACGCTGGTCCAACTGAGGCGCCAGGTGGAAATGGCATGGCAAGCCGTTCCACAGGACTACATCCAGCATCTGTACGATCGTCTCCATGGGAGAATAGCAGCCTGCATTGCTGCGAAAGGTGGATATACACTGTACTAGTGCCGACATTGTGCATGCTCTGTTGCCTGTGTCTATGTGCCTGTGGTTCTGTCAGTGTGATCATGTGATGTATCTGACCCCAGGAATGTGTCAATAAAGTTTCCCCTTCCTGGGACAATGAATTCACGGTGTTCTTATTTCAATTTCCAGGAGTGTAATTGTTGCGAATCTATTTACGCGCCAATGTCCTTAGTTTACATGTAAACAGTATGCTAGAGCATTGATTTGTAACGAATTACGGGAATATCCTTAACATTGGTAACATTTCACGTAATTTACATCACCAAAGTCTGACATATACGGCCAGGAGAGCGGTGTTCTGACCACATGCACCTCCATAACCGCATCCAGTGAAGCATGTGGGTTGAGGATGACACGTCGACCGGTCGATACCATTGGGCCTTCGTGGCCTGTTCGGACGGAGCCTTTTTTATAAAGTCTGACAAGTGCCGAAACAAAATCTTTTGCAGTACCACTTGAAAATTGCCCAAAGGCCGAAACTGCAATACTGAAACAAATAATTTATACAGTCAACGTCGAATATGATGTCATTTTCTTTAAAAAAAGAAAGTTGTGTCTGTTGTTTGACCAGGAATCGAAACTTATGTGTTCATTTGTATTTTCATTTTTTTCCTACAATAACTTTCATTTCTGAAATAGCGAGTTTATCTCCGTATATACTTTAAGTGTTTATACTACACACAGCTTCGATTAGTCGAAATAGACTTTCTGAGCTATCTTCTTGAGTCTTCACTGCAGGATGTTCGTATCTTTGCTGGTATATTTTGGCCATCAGCCAGTGGAAAATGTTCACTGGTGTGGATCCACGAAGAGATACAGTTTGAAATTAGTTTTTGTCAATCTGTTCCTGGTTTTCTGTTTGGGAGGCGGTCTGGTCTCTTCTGCTTCCCGCTTTGTGTGGTGTCGACGAGAATGGGCTCGAAAATATCTTCTGTGTTGCTTGCCGTGGTGTCTAATACGCTATGTATAGGCTACTTCAGACGTGCTCCCTAAATACTTGTACAGTTATCTTGCGATAACTCGGCTTACTGAAATCGCAGTAGTATCTTTCCGCGTGATGAAACGAAGGTTCATAGTTTGCTTAATTTTTGCGAAATATAAGCTGATTATAGGTTCTTCTCAGTCTGTCGTGTTGCACATTCGAACTTATCAACCTCTCCGTCATGATGAATGACTGATTGTTGTGCTAGAAGTGTTGTATTAACAATGTATAGAAACTAAGACAAAAAAAGAAAAGAAAGCACACCCGATGGAATTATTCTGATGGGAAGGACATCTTAGGTGTGATGAACATGTGCAGACACACAACCAGATGATTAAACTTTCAGAAAAAAATGGATGATTTATTCAAGAGAAAGAACTGCATCAAGTGAACAAGCCATTAACGTGTTGGTCTACCTCTGGCTCTTAAGCAAGCAACTACTCGGCTTGTCACTGACCGCCAGAGTTGTTAGTTGTACTCCTGAAGAATAACGTGCCAAATTCTGTGTAACCAAAGTGTTAGATGGTCACTATGCCAAGCTGTTTGGAGGGCCGTGACGGTAATACTCCGAACGTTCTCAACTGGGGAGAGATCCGGAGACCTTGCCAAACAATTGAATTTATATATAATGTCAACAATAAATGAAAAGTACTAGTTTGCTTTTGTTCTACAGTATTACTTTTATTGTATTAACCGATTTTCGACTAACACAATACGGAGTCCTGTCACCAAAGAAGTTACAATGTTCGTAAACAACAATGAAAGAGAAGTTACACATCTAGATTGAAGTAGAGACACAGTAAGTAACATATTCGGCAGTGTGGTGGTAATACATCCAACAAGTAAAAAATTGAACAGTAGATAAAAATGGAGTAAACAGGAAAAAAACTTTAACACAAAATAGGAACAGCATGCCTACGTAACAGTTTCTATTAGAAAACAAAAACAATAAGATAATGTTACTTACTGTATGTCTCTGCTTCAAACTAGACCTGTAACTACTCTTTTGATGTTGTTTACAAACATTGTAACTTCTTTGGTGACAATACTGAGTAAATGTCATAAGATGGCCTTGTAAGCCGAAAACTGGTTAACACAATAAAAGTAATACTGTAGAACAAAAGCAAACTGGTGCTTTTCATTTATTATAATGCTCTTCTACAAGGAACCGACGAAAGATTCAGTTAACACAACGTCAAAAAACCTATCTTTTTCAGAAAACGTTTTCTTGCTATTACGAGCCTGCATTTTATGTACTCTCTACGTCCCGCCTTCTTCAGTTAGTTTCCTGGCCAGGTAGTAAAACTCGTCTATTACTTCTAGTGTCTCATCCCATAACCTAATTCCGTCAGCATCACTTGATTTGATTCGATGACATTCCATTACCCTTGCTTTTAATTCTGTTGATATTAATGACATAACACTTTTCAAGACACTAACCATTCCGTTGAGCTAGTCTCCTAAATTCTTTGGCGACTCTGAATGACTCTGTCATCTGCAAAAGTCAAAGTTCTTAATTTCTTCTCGCTAAAGTTTAATTACGTTTGCCAGTTTCTCCTTGTTTTCTGTTCGTTTTCCTTTATTGCTTCCTCACTGTACAGACTGAATAACCTGTGAGATAGACTAAAACCCTCTCTCATTCCCTCTGACAGATTTTCTGGGGTAAGTCATAGACTCAGCATTGCCTCTCGTTTGGTTACTTTTCGCCGGAACTAAAAATGTACAGCGACGGAAACGAATGGCTGCCTGTTTGAATCTTGATGCGGTATTATTTTTCGACCAATCATTCATTTCAATAGGTAGTTTCATAACTGTACGAACAGTAGATATCTCAGATACAAATACACTTCTGGCCATTAAAATTGCTACACCACGAAGATGACGTGCTACAGACGCGAAATTTAACCGACAGGAAGAAGTAGCTGTGATACGCAAATGATTAGCTTTTCAAAGCATTCACACAAGGTTGGCGCCGGTGGCGACACCTACAACGTGCTGACATGAGGAAATTTTCCAACTGATTTCTCATACACAAACAGCAGTTGACCGACGTTGCCTGGTGAAACGTTGTTGTGATGCCTTCCCTCGCATCACTAGCAGACGAGATGACAGGCATCTTATCCGCATGGCTGTAACAGATCGTGCAGCCACGTCTCGATCCGTGAGTCAACAAATGGGGACGTTTGCAAGACGACAACCATCTGCACGAACAGTTCGACGACGTTTGGAGCAGAACAGTTCGAAGACGTTTGGAGCAGATTGGACTATCAGCTCGGAGACCATGGCTGCGGTTACGCTTGACGCTGCATCACAGACAGGAGCGCCTGCGATGGTGTACTCAACGACGAACCTGGGTGCACGAATAGCAAAACGTCATTTTTTCGGATGAATCCAGGTTCTCCTTACAGCGTCATGATGGTCGCATCCGTGTTTGGCGACATGGCGGTGAGTGCACATTGGAAGCGTGTATTCGTCATCGCCATACTGGCGTATCACCCGGCGTGATGGTATGGAGTGCCATTGGTTACAAGTCTCGGTCACCTCTTGTTCGCATTGACGGCACTTTGAACAGTGGACGTTACATTTCAGCTGAGATACGACCCGTGGCTCTACCCTTCACTCGATCCCAGCGAAACCCTACATTTCAGCAGGATAACGCACGACCGCTTGTTGCAGGTCCTGTACGGGCCTTTCTGGATACAGAAAATTTTCGACTGCTGCCCTGGCCAGCACATTCTCCAGATCTCTCACCAATTGAAAACGTCTGGTCAATGGTGGCCGAGCAACTGGCTCGTCACAATACGCCAGTCAGTACTCTTGATGAACTGTGGTATCGTGTTGAAGCTTCATGGGCAGCTGTACCTGTACACGCCATCCAAGCTTGGTTTGACTCAATGCCCAGGCGTATCAAGGCCGTTATTACGGCCAGAGCTGGTTGTTCTGGGTACTGATTTCTCAGGATCTATGCACCCAAATTGCGTGAAAACGTAATCACATGTCAGTTCTAGTATAATATATTTGTCCAATGAATACCCGTTTATCATCTGCATTTCTCCTTGGTGTAGCAATTTTAATGGCCAGTAGCGTAGTTAATATATCTCTGAGTCAGAAGTAATGTGCAGGTAACAATATCAGCAGTTTCACGTTGACAAATGAAGATCTTCTGACAATCGTCTGCGGCGCGCTTTCAGCTCTTCCACACATGTCAGCAGCGTTCTTCTTGGCCAGGCCCTGATTCTGCCCAGAGTCCGGTAGGGTGTTTAGAACGTGGGAGTGGCAATTAGCAGTTCCCACCGCTACAGAAGCATCACACACATGAAGCTCAAACAACGGAACAAATTCTTCTATTAGCTCCTAGGGAAGAATGAAAAGAGGTGACAAAATTACGAATAAGTAAACGCGTGTATTTCCATCACTTTAAAGGCAAGCAAATGGAGTAGTTTTCGACACCTGAACGAACACAAAATGTCTCCTGTACGTGATCACGGTACTACTTGAGTATCAAGAATGATTTTAGATAACATGTGCTTGTTCACAAAACACACTTTTTAATAGAAGTCACTAAATGACTGACTATGGAAAGTTTCGGAAATCCTGACACTAATTATTTATAGAAGAAGAAGAAATTGATATAAGCCGACCTGGTGAAAGATGAGTTTGGATTCCTGACTCTACAACATAGCTTAGGAGGTGGGATGAACGAAGGTAAACCGACGTTTAGAGCATTTTTAGATTTACAGAAAGCGTTTGACATTTGACTGGAATACAGTCTATGGAATTCTTAAAGTAGCAGAGCGAAATATAGGGAGCGAAAGGTTATATATGATTTGTACAGAAATCAAACTGCAATTGTAAGGGCCAAAAGACATGTAATGGTAGCAGTGGCTGAGAAGGGAGTGGGCATGTGTTGTAGGAGTTCCCTGCTTTTACTCAATCTGTGCACTGAGCAGTTTGTGAAGGAAACCAGTGAGATTTCTAAGGGAAATTTAAGTTCAGAGATAAGAAATAACAAGATTTGATGATGACGATATAATTCTGTCAGTGGCAGCAAAGACTTGAAATGGATACTGTCTTGACCAGAAGTAATAACACGAACAATAACATTAAGACAAGGGTAACAAGATATAATTGGGAAAAAAGCGGTGATGATAAGGCACAGACAGACTAGAGTGAAAAGCTGCAGCAAATCTGCCTTTGGACTGAAGACAGCAGGGGTAGTTCAGTAGAGAAAGGTACATAATGTAGAAATATGATTAGGAGACATGATTAACACGTGACATTATGCTCCTTCGAAAGTAATTTGGTATAACTGTAGAAAATTTGTATCAGTGTAGCGGCCTAATTTGCGACTGGAGATAATTGGACCTATTTTCCATCTAGCCTGAAGAAGGCAACATCTAACGCTTTGTCGTGAGAATGTTTGTGCCTTAATGAGAAGAAGATAAATAGGTAGTCCAGTATGTCGAGCACGCAGAATACTCCACTGTAACAATTGACTACGCTATTTTGTTCACTCTCCTCTTTCTACGTACTATGGTACATTGACGTAGGGATTTTAATGTGTTCCACAACTGCGAACATGTATCTGCAGCCAAACAAAGAATTAATTACGCATTTTTTAAGTTTTAAT
Source organism: Schistocerca piceifrons (assembly GCF_021461385.2). NCBI lineage: Eukaryota > Metazoa > Arthropoda > Insecta > Orthoptera > Acrididae > Schistocerca > Schistocerca piceifrons. The sequence continues at coordinate 129,463,362 of NC_060139.1, read as the reverse complement.
GGCTGTATGAAAACTTTATCACTACTTCTCGTTCTGTGACTTTCTGAGTATACACTAATGTTTGAAAGTTAAGGACGAAAGTAACTTTCGCGTGATGTGTCGCTGCAGAGCGTGGCGAGGCGTAATGTTACTTGTGCACACTGACCTTCAAATGTATGAACACGATACACTCACCATTCAACACTATTGTGACACTGTACTCCATACCCACGTGCGCCTTTTCAGGATTGCATTCGGCCCCGAATTTATTTTTGGGTATGACAATCCGCGACCGTGTCGAACGGCGCAGGTGGATGAGCTCTTGGAACGAGAGGATATTCGGTGAATGGTCTACACTGCCAGTTTCCCAGATTTAATTCCATCGAGCACGTGTGGGATGCGTTGGCGACACGTATTGTAGCACATCCAAGTGCACCATCGACCACGCAGCAGTAGCCACCTGCTCTGGCGAAGGAATGGAACGCCCTCCACAAGAATTCCTCACGAACCTCATGGCCAGCATGGGAGCACGTTGTAGAGCCGTCCATGGTGATCACTCACCCCGTTAAGAACCGTAATGAATGACGGTAAGTTCTGTGTAATTATTGTCTTTGAATAGAGGCGTCATTTCTGTTTGTTTCATTGCGTATTTCTTTCTGTTACGTACTACACTGTAGCAGTTGTTTTACATACGGTCCAAGTTACGTTACTTGCTAGTAACAAATTACGCGAAAGTTACTTTCGTCCTTACGTTTTGCATACCAGTGTACATATAGATGCAAATATTGTACATACTGTGTATACTGTAGGGGGAACGATCTATTGATACGTAATCAGCATGGTTTCAGAAAACATCGTTCTTGTGCAACGCACGAAGTAATGGCCGCTATCGACAGGGGACCTCAAGCTGATTCCGTATTTCTAGATTTCTGGAAAGGTTTTGACACCGTTCCTCACAAGCGACTTCTAATCAAGCTGCGGGCCTATGGGGTATCGTCTCAGTTGTGCGACTGGATTCGTGATTTCCTGTCAGGAAGGTCGCAGTTCGTAGTAATGGACGGCAAATCATCGAGCAAAACTGAAGTGATATCAGGTGTTCCCCAGGGAAGCGTCCTGGGACCTCTGCTGTTCCTGATCTATATAAATGACCTGGGTGGTCATCCGAAGACCAGTACCAGTTGCAAAGCGATTTAGAAAAGATGGCTGTATGGTGTGGCAGGTGGCAGTTGACGCTAAATAACGAAAAGTGTGAGGTGATCCACATGAGTTCCAAAAGAAGTCCGTTGGAATTCGATTACTCGATAAATAGTACAATTCTCAAGGCTGTCAATTCAGCTAAGTACCTGGGTGTTAAAATTACGAAGAACTTCAGTTGGAAGGACCACATAGATAATACTGTGGGGAAGGCGAGCCAAAGGTTGCGTTTCATTGGCAGGACACTTAGGAGATGGAACAAGTCCACTAAAGAGACAGCTTACACTACACTCGTCCGTCCTCTGTTAGAATATTGCTGCGCGGTGTGGGATACTTACCAGGTGGGATTGACGGAGGACATCAAAAGGGTGCAAAAAAGGGCAGCTCGTTTTGTATTATCACGTAATAGGGGAGAGAGTGTGGCAGATATGATACGCGAGTTGGGATGGAAGTCATTAAATCAAAGACGTTTTCCGTCGCGGCGAGATCTATTTACGAAATTTCAGTCACCAACTTTCTCTTCCGAATGCGAAAATATTTTGTTGAGCCCAACCTACATAGGTAGGAATGATCATCAAAATAAAATAAGAGAAATCAGAGCTCGAACACCACATTCCTCCCCCGCAAATCGGCGAACGGTCGTGTTATAAGGCTTCCGCCCGCCGTGGGGAGGACCCCATGTTGACGTATGCGATGAGGTGGGGAGCCTAACAACAAGGCGAGGCTGTGCCACCCGCACCCGGCCATTCGGTCCGAGGGGAGCTAGGAAACGCCTGAAAACCTAGTCCAGGGTGCACGTCAACATGCGGTGTATGCGCCCGTAAAGAGACAGGAGGGGCCAAAGGGTCAACCTCCATGGCGTCGGGGTATCCGACGCGCGATGACGTCATGTGGTCCGGAGCGGGCAAGAGTTCCATGGCGGAGGACAGCTGGTCACGGGAAGCGATCGGCGGCGCGTGACCCAGGGAGGCGCTTGGCGGCTGCAGCGAAGCGTCGAATGCGGGCGGCGCCGGCGGGAGAACAGGCGGCGGCGGCGGTGGCGGCTGCGGCTGCGCGTCGCCATGGGGCAAAATGGAAGGCATCGTCGGTAACACCTGGGGATGAGGCGAGCCAGTAGATGGGTCCCCAGGACGCTGACCGGACGGCACCGTCGCTGAAAGCAGACGGGGAGCGGCAGAACCCGTGCGACGACAGAGGCGCAGCTGATTGAGATGCCGACGCACCTCACCAGAGGCCCCCAAAACCAAATACAACGCGAGGCCGAGGCAGCGAAGAATGCGCCCTGCGAGCCAACGCCGTGAACCTCGAAAGTTGCGATAGAATACAACGTCGCCTGGAGCAAAAGCAGGAGTCTGCCGCTGCACAGGAACCTGATGCGGCGGATGCAGCAAAGACATCAAGGTTCAATGAAGACGACCGTGGAGCAACTCAGCCGGCGAGCGACCATCTCGGGGCTGAGAGCGATACGATGACAAAAAGAGCAACAACGCGTCCTCCCGAGAATGCGACTCTTTCAACTTCAACATCTGTGACTTGAAAGTCCGGACCAATCGGTCAGCGGCACCGTTTGACTGAGGCAAAAACGGCGCGGATGTCAGATGTTGAATACCATTGGCCTGGCAGAATGACTGAAATTCTGCGGACATGAATTGTGGGCCATTGTCGGAAACAAAAGTCTGCGGAAGACCTTCAATGCAAAAGATAGCAGACAACGCGTGGATGGTGGCAGAGGACGTCGTGGAAGACATCCGGACAACAAAAGGAAAATTACTGAAGGCATCTACCTGAACCAACCATCGAGCATTCCAGAATGGACCAGCAAAATCGATGTGCAAGCGTTGCCAAGGGGAAGTGGCTTTCGGCCATGCAAAGACTTTCCGCGGCGGTGCGGATTGTTGTTCGGCACACGCCATGCAAGAAGAACACATATTCGTAATCGCAGCATCGATTCCGAACCAAGTACAGTGCTGACGAGCAAGTTGTTTCGTTCGCACTATACCCCAATGTCCTTGGTGAAGAAGCCGTAAAACAGAGGACTGTAACGAACGTGGGACCACGACTCTGGACTGATCATTATCAGAACGCAACAACAAAACACCACGTCGAACAAAAAGTCTCTCCTTATGAGCAAAAAATCGGCGAACCAACGGATCCTCGATCCGCGATTTTGACAAGGGCCATGGCGTAGCAACAAAACGCAAAACGGTAGCAAGGACCGGGTCAGCAGCTGTGGCTGTAGCTACACGACGAAAATCAATCGGAAACGATTCGACCACGTCGTCGGTTTCCGAATCAATGAACATGCAAGCAACTTCGGAAGAATCGAATGCTTTATCCTCAGCAACAGGCAAACGGGACAACGCATCGGCGTTTCCGTGCTTAGCAGTGGACCGATACAAGATATCGTAGCGGTACTGCGAGAGGAAAATAGACCAGTGAATGAATTTCTGCGCTGTACGCGGAGGTACAGGCTTGTTCGGATGAAAAAAAGCGACGTCAATGGTTTGTGGTCTGTGATGATGGTAAAGTGACGATCATACAAGAAATCATGGAACTTAGTAACACCAAACACGAAAGCCAAAGCTTCTTTCTCTATCTGTGAATAATTCCTTTGCGCAGACGAGAGCAATTTGGACGCAAAGGCAATAGGGCGATCATGCGATCCAACTTTGTGCGCAAGCACAGCACCGATCCTGAAATCCGATACATCTACCATCAACAAAAGGGGTTTCTGGGGATCGAATGGCGGAAGGCAAGTATTTGAAAGCAACGCCGATTTCAACTGGCGAAAGGCGCGTTCGCATTCCGTCGTCCAGAGAAACGGAACACCTGTACAGCGTAAGCGATGAAGCGGAGCTGAAAGGGAAGAGGCAATGCGCACATTCACTCACACCTTGTGATTCCAAATCGTGTGATGTTCTTGCGACCTCATCTCGCAATGCGTGAGGAACATTGCGCGCTCTGAAAAATTTCGGTTGCGCGTTTACTTTCAGTTCCAAATGTGCTTCATAGTTTTTAGCGCAACCTAAGCCTGGTGCAAAAATATCTGCAAATTCGTCACATAGCCGAGAAACACTGTCTGAAGGCACAGTCTGATTCACTGATAGGACCTGATTTACAATAGACGTGTTAAACAATTGAAATAAATCTAAACCAAACAAGTTCACTGCAGTAGAAGAACGAAGAACGTAAAATGACACAAGTTTTGTTTGTCCCTTGTATGTTGCTAGAAGAGTGCACTGTCCTAACACAGGGATCTGCTGTCCGGAATATGTAGTTAGCTTAACATTTGCGGAACGCAATGGGGGTTTGCCCAGTTGTTTGTACGTGTCATGATTGAGCAAAGAAACTGCAGCTCTGGTATCGAGCTGGAATGGTATGACCGTGCCATTAAGGTCCAAATCTACAAAAAGTTTATTGTCCTGCTGACGACAAGAGCGACTGTTTTGTGCAATTTGAACAGACACTTGTACAGAATCGCTTGCTAATTGACGTGATTTCCGGCGACGTCGACGCACACTTTTTGTGGGACGAACACAGTCACATTTAGAAAGAGTGGCACTGGACGAAGTGGAATTAACTACATGAATGTCCATGGGCGAAGGTTCACGAGCCTGAGTGTCCTTGGTTCGATTCCGGCGCGAAGCAAAGGGCCTGGAATGATTAAGAGTGTCTGATCTGAGCTTTTTCTGGCAAACACTTTGAACATGTCCTTTCTTATTACAGTAAAAGCAAATAGCTTGGCGTGACGGGCAATGTTCACGCGAATGTCTAGTAGCACACCGCGGGCATGATTTCACTGCATTTGTGTGCTGGCGCGGCACACCTAGTTTAGAGCACGGCGGCAGCTGCGCGGACGTGTGCGAGGGCAGTTTACCGGGCCGCGCAGCGCGCCCGGCGGGCCGGTTAATGTTACACACGGCTGACGAAGTTGCAAATGATTCCTGAGCACAGTCAAGTGTGTCTTGCCTATCCAATATGTCTATCACGTGTTGAAGGGAGGGATTAACTAGTTTCAAAATCTGTTCCCGTATGCGAACATCAGAAACGTTCTGTGCAATTGCATCATGCACCATAGTATCTGAATAAGGAAGGCCACAGTCACATTCAAACGCACAATCCCTAGTAAGGCCTTGCAAAGTTGCAACCCACTCCCTATTAGTTTGACCGGCCGTACGTTTTGTACGAAAGAAAGTATACCTTTTTGCAACTACATTAACTGTTTCTTTGAAATAGGCGTCCAATGCCGACAAAATTTCATCGTAGGACAGAGTTGCTACGTCGCGTCGGGGGAACAATTTCACTATCACACGGTACGTTTTCACGCCGACACACAACAATAAATGAGGCTGCCGCTCATTACCTTGAATTCTGTAGGCGGCGAGATGAAATCCAAACTGGCGTGACCACTCCTCCAGGTCTCGTGGGTTTGGTCAAACTGGCGAAACTGCGGTGCAACTGCATGTTGTGGCGGCGGCAGCGATGAAGCGGCGGCTGCCGCATCGGTTTGAATGGCACATTGACCCTGGACGAGCTGTCCAAGGGCATCCAATAACGCCTGCGTCTGCTGATTCTGCAAGCGATAAAATTCGGACAGTACATCTGGCGAAGCCATGACACAAGTAAATGTAAGCAATTAGAAAGAACACGTTTCCCTCGTCGCCAATGATGTGTTGGCGAATGTGCCAACACCTTGTAGATAGAGGATGCCGAAATGCACGCTATCTAACGCAGACGGGCGTGAATTCTGGAACAGGATAAGTAGTGAATGCTAATAAGAAAAGTATGCAGCTCCTCGAATACTTAACTTTTATTTATCCTTGTTGTGAATACAGCATTCTTGATGAGACATTTCATACGATAACTATTAAACTATGTAAGGCTAATGGCGCCCTGCTAGGTCGTAGCCATGGACTTAGCTGAAGGCTATTCTAACTGTCTCTCGGCAAATGAGAGAAGGCTTCGTCAGTGTAGTCGCTAGGAAAGTCGTCGTACAACTGGGCGAGTGCTATTCCGTATCTCGAGACCTGCCTTGTGGTGGCGCTCGGTCTGCGATCACACAGTGGCGACACGCGGGTCCGACATGTACTAAATGGACCGCGGCCGATTTAAGCTACCACCTAGCAAGTGTGGTGTCTGGCGGTGACACCACAGAAGCTACATCAAAGGAGTCTTCCGATTGAAGGCCACAACAACATCAAAAACAACCCTGTAAAGTTCTGACAAATTCCTAAAACACTGATGGATGATTCGCACGCCAAAAGAAATAGCTGGAGTGTGTCAATTATTGTCCTGAATAAGTAGCAGTTGAGATAAGGGTGTAACAATAAGGTATGGCAAAACTTTCAGGAAACATTTCTCACGCGTAGAGGAATAAATGCAACTAATAGGTAAGCACAGCGTGACGTCTTGTACTATAGTTCACTCTGTTGTAACACCTTAAACGCAAATAGGGCTCCCGTTTGCATGCCGACAGCGTACAAGTAGAAGTCTTAAACGTCCCAACTTTCCTAAGACGATGATGAGTTGTTTTAAGTGTCCTCCTCTCGCGCACCGTCGTTCTGGAACCGTGTCCCGATACAAACGTGAGCGCCACGGCCGTTGCCGCCTGCTAATCTGTATAGCGAAGGTGTATCTGCCATCCCCGCATTTGAATACACTTCCACTGCTCTGTACCGGAAACCAAGTCCACGACAAACACTGAGCAGGTGATATGAGCTTGCACAGACGGTGACGGAAACTGGACAGCTGATGCTATGTGCTTCATGCTAGAAATATTTTGAGGTAAATCGCTTGTAAACACGAAGTATGAAGTGAGTCACATTTTAACATGACCTTAGTTCCTCTGGAACAACAAACACTGGTTGTGAACCGAAGAAGTATACTTACTGTGCGTTATAACCAAACATAAGCAAGAGGGTACTTCGAACATTTCATGTAAGACTACGTAGAGAAAGAAACAATTCAGAAGAAGCAAGAAGATCAAACCGCATTCCGAGCAGGAAGATCGGTGATGGACATCATCTTCAGAATCACCCTAATATGTGGGAAACGCAGAAAGGTACGCATGTTGTACTGACTGACCTAGAGAAAGCATATGATAATGTATCCGTCAACAAACTGTGGGAAAAACTGAAAGAGACAGAGTTCGATCAAAGATTGCTAAATGCTCTTGTGAAATTATGCGAAAGTAACACAGCGAAAGTAAGGATTGGGAATAGCTGGACTGATGGATTCGAGGTGAATGAGAGTCTGCAGCAAGGATGTGGGCTGTCACCGACCCTCTTTAAGCTGTATCTAGGAGCAATGCTGCAGGCTTGGCCAGAAAATTCTAGGTTATGGGACAGCAAGATGTTAAGTCTGTATTTTGCAGGTGAGCAGACTGTCCTAATGGCTCTAAGCACTATGGAACTTAACATCTGAGGTCATCAGTCCCCTAGAACTTAGAACCACTTAAACCTAACTAACCTAAGGGCATCGCACACATCCATGCCCCAGGCAGGATTCGAAGCGGTCGCGCGGTTCCAGACTGAAGCGCTCGGCCACTTCGGCCGGCAGACTGTCCTAGCAGAAGATGAAGACGATCTGAGCTATATGATCAGAAAGCTTAAAGACTTGTACAATAAGGCTGGCCTGAAGATGAACATGAAGAAGGGATAGTACTTGGCTGTTGGAATGGAAAAGTAAATAATTTGGAGAAGTAATTGTAGGTGTTGAAAAGGTAAAATACCTTAGGGTATTATTTAATAAACAGGCACCAGCAACGATGAAATCGCTATCAGCATTAAAAAAGGATGAGGTATATTAAGAGCAATGAACTCTGTTCTAGGGAACCAAAAGATAATAACAACGAAGAAGTGGATGTATAAGACTGTAGTCCAGAGTGTAATTGTACGGAGCAAAAGCCTGGGAGTTAGCACAAGAAATAACAATAAACCACTTGCCACTGAGGTGGACTACTTAAGACGAAGCTCAAGCTGTACTGCGATGCATAGGATAAGAAATGAAAAAGGATGAAAATGGATAGAAATATCTGTGACGACATCCAACAAAAACAGATGATATGGTGTGACCATGTGAATAGGATGGATGAATACAGGGTACCAAACAGGATACTACGATGGATACCATTCCAAAGGGAGAAAAGTGGTCGCCCACGGCAAGGCTACTCCCTGCGTGTAAGCACCGAATATACATGTTTTTCTTCTTTCTTCGACGGTTGGCCTGCATTTAATTGATTTAGAGTGAAATACTGCTTTCCCACTGCTAACTTTACTCATGTGAATTTTAAAATATTCCCGGCGAATTGACTGTTCGAACAAATTTCGGGCTTGCACCCGGTCGTCGTTCAATACCTCGCACGATATTTCAACTGGGCACCTGCCAGTCATCCTATCAGGATTGTCCTGTTGAAATATCGTCAGCTCTCCCTGTACGATACCGGTTCCAGTGAGCAACTATCAGCTCTGCCTGAACGCTACGGCCTCCAGGCTCGGTCGCTCCACAACAGTTACAACTGCACTTTCCGTTGCTTGCTCATAATCGATCCGAAGAAGGTATGTAAAAGGTACTGTACCCACACACCATGACGTAACTGGCTAAATAGTATGGAGGAGGCTGTGGAAGCGAGAAATACGAACCGTGAAGAAAGCCAAGACCGAAGAAGATAGCAACTGGGGGCGGAGAAGATGCGCCGCCGTAGAGCATCCGCAGTAAAAAGAAATATGTAAGAATACATTTCATTAAGGCTTGTACGTTCATTCTCTGTTTGTTTCCCGTGGTTAATGTGATTACGAATGGAAGTAGAAAATGAACTTTAACCTGGAAATAAAGTGTTTCCAGACCCACGTCCATATACAGGCTGACAATTAGTGAGTAGACTGTTTAGGTTTTAACGTTGGTAACGCCACGTAGCGCTCTCAATTAAAATCGCTGACGGCGCTGGGTGCAGTCTATGGCTGGTTGGACTCGTTGATGGAAGTTATTCGCCAGTGTAGTGTTGGGCAGTTGCATGTGAACAGCCCGTAGGGTTGGGCAGTTGGAGGTGAGCCGCCAGGAGCGATGGATGTGGGGAGAGAGATGCCCCAGTGTAGCGCTGGGCAGTTGCATGTGAACAGCCCGTAGGGTTGGGCAGTTGGAGGTGAGCCGCCAGGAGCGATGGATGTGGGGAGAGAGATGCCCCAGTGTAGTGTTGGGCAGTTGCATGTGAACAGCCCGTAGGGTTGGGCAGCTGGAGGTGAGCCGCCAGGAGCGATGGATGTGGGGAGAGAGATGGCCCAGTGTAGTGTTGGGCAGTTGCATGTGAACAGCCCATAGGGTTGGGCAGTTGGAGGTGAGCCGCCAGGAGCGATGGATGTGGGGAGAGAGATGCCCCAGTGTAGTGTTGGGCAGTTGCACGTGAACAGCCCGTAGGGTTGGGCAGTTGGAGGTGAGCCGCCAGGAGCGATGGATGTGGGGAGAGAGATGCCAGAGTTCTGAGATGTTAAAATGATGCGGACGATCTGGACGTGTGTGTCATAAAAAGGAAATTTGTTAAACTGGAATGACTTTTGAACTCTATTAAGGTAAATACATTGGTCTCTATCAAAATCCTTCATTTTCTAACTATAGCCGGCCGAAGTGGCTGTGCGGTTAAAGGCGCTGCAGCCCGGAACCGCAAGACCGCTACGGTCGCAGGTTCGAACCCTGCCTCGGGCATGGGTGTGTGTGATGTCCTTAGGTTAGTTAGGTTTAAGTAGTTCTAAGTTCTAGGGGACTGATGACCTCAGATGTTAAGTCCCATAGTGCTCAGAGCCATTTGAACCATTTTGCTAACTGTATGCCTGTCAGTAGCTAGTGTCTTCAGTAGACAGAATCTTTTATTTAGTTGGCAGTATTGGCGCTCGCTGTATTGCTGTAGTTCGAGTAACGAAGATTTTTGTGAGGTAAGTGACTTATGAAGGGCATAGGTTATTATAGTCAGGGCTATTCTTTTGTAGGGATTATTGAAAGTCAGGTTGCGTTGCACTAAAATATTGTGTGTCAGTTTAATAATGATCGGAATAAGTAAAGAGAGAACAAGTCTCAGTACGTTCCGTTTCACTCTGGAGTTTGGAAATCAAGTACTGTAGAAGTTTTACCTGCACAGTCATTCTTTACATTCAAAGGGGAAGTTTGAAATTATTGAACTATAAGAAATAAAATCGTCATAACTTCTCAACGGCTTGCGTTAGGACCTACAAATTGCTCGATTGGCCGCGGGACGTGATGGGGGATTAGTATACGCATGCACATGGTTTGCCCACTTTCATTTGGATGAGTTCATCAGTAAGTAAAATTGGCGCATTTCGGGAAATGAGAATCTGCGTTTCGCGATCGAGAAGTCTCCTCACCCTCAACGGGAGTGCAGTGTCCAGTCACGGAATAATCGGTGCGATATTCCTTGGTGGCACGGTGACTACCGAACGGTACGTGAAGGTATTGGAATATGATTTCATCCCCATTATCCAAAGTGAGCCTAATTTCGACAAATGCGGTTCATGCAAGAGGGAGCTCGACCCCATCGAGGCAGGAGAGTATTTGATGTCCTGGAGGAGCAATTTGGAGACCGCACTCTGGCTATAGGGTACCAAGAGGCCACAGGCATTCGCTTTGAATTGGCCGCCATGTTCTCCGCATCTGAACACAGGCGAGTTCTTTGTCTGAGGCTATATTAAAGACAAGGTGTACAGCAAGAACCCCAAAACCATTGCTGAGCTGAAAACAGCCATACAGGAGGTCATCGACAGCATAGATGTTCTGACACTTTAGTGGTTCAAATAATTCAAATGGCTCTGAGCACTATGGGACTCAACTGCTGGGGTCATCAGTCCCCTAGAACTTAGAACTACTTAAACCTAACTAACCTAAGGACATCACAAACATCCATGCCCGAGGCAGGATTCGAACCTGCGACCGTAGCGGTCTTGCGGTTCCAGACTGCAGCGCCTTTAACCGCACGGCCACTTCGGCCGGCACACTTTAGTGGGTTATGCAGAATTTTGCTAATTGTCTGCGCCACATCATCGTCAATGATGGCAGGCATATGGAACATGTCACAACGTTAATCCGGATATCTGTAGTGACGTTTGTGTCTGCACGCCGTAGTTCGTAACAAATTTACGCTTTTTTACATAAACGTCTCAAAAATGAGGAAGTGTAAAATAGCTAATCAGGTATGGCTAGAGGACAAATGAAAGGATGTAGAATCTTATCTCACTAGGGGTAAGATAGATACTGCCTACAGGAAAAATAAAGAGACCTTTGGAGATAAGAGAATCACTTGCATGAATATCAAGAGCTCAGATGGAAACCCAGTTCTAAGCAAAGAAGGGAAAGCAGAAAGGTGAAAGGAGTATATAGAGGGTCTATACAAGGGCGATGTTCTTGAGGGCAGTATTATGGAAGTGGAAGACGATGTAGATGAAGATGAAATGGGAGATACGATACTGCGTAAAGAGTTTGACAGAGCACTGAAAGACTTGAGTCGAAACAAGGCCCCGGGAGTAGACAACATTCCATTAGAACTACTGATAGCCTTGGGAGAGCCAACCGTGACCAAACTCTACCATCTGGTGAGCAAGATGTATGAGACAGGCAAAATACCCTCAGACTTCAAGAAGAATATAATAATTTCAATCCCAAACAAAGCAGGTGTTGATAGATGTGAAAATTACCGAACTATCAGCTTAATAAGTCACGGCTGCAAAATACTAACACGAATTCTTTACAGACGAATGGAAAAACCTGTAGAAGCCGACCTCGGGAAAGATCTGTTTGGATTCCGTAGAAATGTTGGAACATGTGAGGCAATACTGACCCTACGACTTATCTTAGAAAATAGATTAAGGAAAGGCAAACCTGCGTTTCTAGGATTTGTAGACTTAAAGAAAGCTTTTGACAATGTTGACTGAATACTCTCTTTCAAATTCTGAAGGTGGCAGGGGTGAAATACAGGGAGCGAAAGGCCATTTACAATTTGTACAGAAACCGGATGGTAATTATAAGAGTCGAGGAGCATGAAAGGGAAGCCGTGGTTGGGAAGGGAGTGAGACAAGGTTGTAGCCTATCCCCAATCTTATTCAGTCTGTACATTCAGCAAGTAGTAAAGGAAACAAAAGAAAAATTCGGAGTAGGAATTAAAATCCATGGAGAAGAAATTAAAACTTTGAGGTTCGCCGATAACATTGTAACTCTGTCAGAGACAGCAAAGGACCTGCAAGAGCAGCTGGACGGAATGGACAGTGTCTTGAAAGGAGGATATAAGATGAACATCAACAAAAGCAAAACGGGGATAATGGAATGTAGTCGAATTAAGTCGGGTGACGCTGAGGGAATTAGATTAGGAAATGAGACGCTTAAGGTAGTAAAGGAGTTTTGCTATTTGGGGAGCAAAATAACTGATGATGGTCGAAGTAGAGAGGATATAAAATGTAGACTAGCAATGGTAAGGAAAGCATTTCTGAAGGAGAGAAATTTGTTAACATCAAGTATAGATTTAAGTGTCAGAAAGTCTTTTCTGAAAGTATTTGTATGGAGTGTAGCCATGTATGGAAGTGAAACGTGGACGATAAATAGTTTACACAAGAAGAGAATAGAAGCTTTCGAAAAATAACTAATGAGGAGGTATTCAATAGATTTGGAGAGACGAGAAATTTGTGGCACAACTTGACTGGAAGAAGGGGTCGATTGGTAGGACGTATTCTGAGGCATCAAGGGACCACCAATTTAGTATTGGAGGGCAGCGCGGAGGGTAAAAATCGTAGAGGGAGGCCAGGAGATGAATACACTAAGCAGATTCAGAAGGATGTAGGTTGCAGCAGGTACTGGGAAATGAAGAAGCTTGCAGAGGATAGGGTAGCATGGAGAGCCGCATCAAACCAGGCTCTGGACTGAAGACCACAACAACAACAGTTCAATGAGTGTCACCCAGTAACTAATATTTTTCCTCTCTGTTTTTGTGGAATGTTTCCTGGATGTTTGGCCGTACCGTTTTGTTACATCCTGCCTAGCGGCTGTTATCGGTTGGCTCCGGGAAGGCGAGAGCAGCACAGTGCCGGAGGAGAGCGGTGCTCGCTCTGACGAAGACCGGCCCTCGCGGCGGCAGTCGGCAGCGCGTCTTGGGCAGAGGGCAGCGGGGCAACCCGAGCCCGGCCGGCTGTACGTAATTTCATCTGAGCGCAGCTCTGCGCCGCTGCGCCCCCGGCTGGCAGATGCGGGCGCCTGCCTGCCTGCCTGCTGATACGGCCAGCTAGCCTGGCCTCCCCCTGCCGCTGCCGCTGCCGCCTACACCTGTCACGCGACTCTGGAGCAACACTCTCCGCCAGCCGCCCACACCTGTCCGTCACCAGTCCCCCTAGCCTCTCTTTGTAGCGCCGCAAACAAAAAGCACAAACTCAAGAGACTAATTTATTTTCTGCTTTCACTTTCTGGAGAGACGGTGAGTAACTCAGCAGGATTTAGACTTCATATTAACAAAAAGAATAGAAGACCAGGACACTCGTGCTCGTATTGAAAAGGGTGTAAGACAGGGATGGGGCCATTTGTAATGACCAACTCATGAAGGGTGGCCAGAAAAATTAAATAAGTCATCTAGGTATGGAGGACAGCAGTAAAACATGGTCACTTAGATGGAGACGTACAGTGCCAGACAGTTCGGTAAGTTGAAATGATAATTAAATCAAGAAACTAAGCTATCGACAGGCGCTGACATACATCTACGGGGACACTTGAAAATGTGTGCCCCGACCGGGACCTGAACCCGGGCTCTCCTGCTTACATGGCTGTCGCTCTATCCATCTGAGCCACTGAATGCACAGAGGATAGTGCGACGTATTATGTTCGAGTATAATGACTTTTCTGGAGACTAGAAATCTACTCTGCAAGAATCAGCATGGGTTTCGAAAAAGACGATCGTGTGAAGCCCAGCTCGCGCTATTCGTCCACGAGACTCAGAAGGCCATACACACGGGTTCCCAAGTACATGCCGTGTTTCTTGACTTCCGCAAGGCGTTCGATACAGTTCCCCACAATCGTTTTATACACAAAGTAAGAGCATATGGACTATCAGACCAATTGTGTGATTGTATTGAAGAGTTCCTAGATAACAGAACACAGCATGTCATTCTCAATGGAGAGAAGTCTTCCGAAGTAAGAGTGATTTCAGGTGTGCCGCAGGGGAATGTCGTAGGACCGTTGCTATTCACAATATTCATAAATGATCTTGTGGATAACATCGGAAGTTCACTGAGGCTTTTTGCGGATGATGCTGTGGTATATCGAGAGTTTGTAACAACGGAAAATTGTACGGAAATGCAGGAGGATCTGCAACGAATTGAAGCATGGTGCAGGGAATGGCAATTGAATCCCAATGTAGATCAGTGTAATGTGATGCGAATACATAGAAAGAAAGAGCCTTTATCATTTAGCTACAATATAGCAGGTCAGCAGCTGGAAGCAGTTAATTCCGTGAATTATCTCGGAGTAGGTATTAGGAGTGATTTAAAATGGAGTGATCATATCAAGTTGATCGTCGGTAAAGCAGATGCCAGACTGAGATTCACTGGAAGAATCCTAAGGAAATTCAATCCGAAAACAAAGGAAGTAGGTTACAGTACACTTGTTCGCCCACTGCTTAAATAGTGCTCACCAGATGGGGTTGATAGAAGAGATAGAGAAGATCCAACGGAGAGCAGTGCGCTTCGTTACAGGATCATTTAGTAATCGCGAAAGCGTTACGGAGATGACAGATAAACTCCAGTGGAGCAGGAGAGACACTCAGTAGCTCGGTACGGGCTTTTGTTGAAGTTTCGAGAACATACCTTCACCGAGGAGTCAAGCAGTATATTGCTCCCTCCTACGTATATCTCGCGAAGAGACCATGAGGATAAAATCAGAGAGATTAGAGCCCACACACAGGCATACCGACAATCTTTCTTTCCACGAACAATGCGAGACTGGAATACGAGGTGTGGCTAGAAAAAAACCGGACTACTACTGGTGAAACAATAAAACGAATGCAATAAGGCTGAAAGTCGCGTGGCCTGTCACGTGACTCTCGCTCCACCTACTGCTCGAGTTTCATCTGCCGCCTGCACTCAGTCTGCCCGTGGCGTCTGTTTTAAGTAGTTGACGTTTTGTCAGTGCGTCGGAAAACGTTGAGTGTACAGAAAGAACAGCGTGTTAACATCAAATTTTGTTTCAAACTAGGAAAATCTGCAAGTGAAACGTTTGTAATGTTGCAACAAGTGTACGGCGATGATTGTTTATCGCGAACACTAGTGTTTGAGTGGTTTAAACGATTTAAAGATCGCCGCGAAGACACCAGTGATGACAATCGCACTGGCAGACCATTGTCAGCAAAAACTGATGCAAACATTGAGAAAATCGGTAAACTTGTTCGACAAGATCGCCGTTTAACAATCAGAGCAGTGTCTGAGTTAACAGGAGTTAACGGCGATCTTGTCGAACAAGTTTACCGATTTTTCAATGTTTGCATCAGTTTTTGCTGACAATGGTCTGCCAGTGCGAGTGTCATCACTGGTGTCTTCGCGGCCATCTTTAAATCGTTTAAACCACTCAAACACTTGTGTTCGCGATAAACAATCATCGCCGTACACTTGTTGCAACATTACAAACATTTCACTTGCAGATTTTCCTAGTTTGAAACAAAATTTGATGTTGACACGCTGTTCTTTCGTACACTCAACATTTTCCGACGCACTGACAAAACGTCAACTACTTAAAACAGACGCCACGGGCAGACTGAGTGCAGGCGGCAGATGAAACTCGAGAAGTAGGCGGAGCGAGAGTCACGTGACAGGCCACGCGACTTTCAGCCTTATTGCATTCGTTTTATTGTTTCACCAATACTAGTCCAATTTTTTTCTAGCCACACGTCGTAGAAGGGAGAACCGGTAGAGGTACTCAAAGCACCCTCCGCCATACACCGTCAGGTGGCTTGCGGAGTATGGATATAGATGTAGATGCTGGGATTTAGCCATTGCACGCTCCCCGCAAGACCCACATTCCCAACTTAATGTCCACACACTACATTCGTAGTGCCCCTGCCCATTACACTCATTACTCGCGGCAGACAATCTTACCGAGTCCCGTAAGACAGATACCTTGTTCATATAGTTCGGTAAGTTTGTCATAAGCACTACGAAGCCGTTGATTTCACGCTCGCTTATTGCGAATTTGGCACAGACTAATATACCTAACTTCTGTTTGCTGCAGAATCCTTGAACATAGCCGGCCGAAGTGGCCGTGCGGTTAAAGGCGCTGCAGTCTGGAACCGCGCGACCGCTACGGTTGCAGGTTCGAATCCTGCCTAGGGCATGGATGTTTGTGATGTCCTTAGGTTAGTTAGGTTTAACTAGTTCTAAGTTCTAGGGGACTAATGACCTCAGCAGTTGAGTCCCATAGTGCCCAGAGCCTTGAGCATATTCGCAGTTTGAATATAATAAATATTCTTGAGACGAAGAAGCGTATGTCCACGAATCAGCATGGTTTTAGAAAGCATCGAACGTGCGAAACTCTGTTTGCCCTTTTCTCACGTGACGTGCTGAGAACCATGGATGAAGAGCAACAGGATGATTCCATATTTCTAGATTTCCGGAAAGAATTTAACACTGTGACCCATTGCTGGCTGCTAACGAAGGTACGAGAATGTGGAATAAGTTCACAGATATGTGGTGCCTAGAAGACTTCGTAAGTAATAGAACCCAGTACGTTGTCCTCGACGGCGAGTGTTCATTAGAGACAAGGTTATCGTTAGGAGTGCCCCAGGGAAGTGTGTTAGGACCGCCGTTGTTCTCTATATACATAAATGATTTGCCGGACAGGGTGGGCAGCAATCTCCGGTTGTTTGCTGATGATGCCGTGTTGTACGGTTAGGTGTCGAAGGTGAGTTACTGTAGGCAGATACAAGACGACTTAGACAAAATTTCCAGTTGGTGTGATGAATGGCAATTAGCGCCAAATGTGGAAAAGTGTAAGTTAATACGGTTGAGGCAGAAACATCGAACCTGTAATGTTCGGATACAGTATTACTAGTGTCCTGCTTGACATAGTAAAGTCGCTTAACTATCTGGGCGTTACGTTGCAAACCGATATAAAATGGAACGTGCATGAAAGAACTGTGGTAGGGGAGGTGGACGATCGACTTTGGTTTATTGGGAGAATTTCAGGAAAGAGTGGTTCACCTGTTAAGGAGACCGCATATAGTACGCTGGTGCGACCTATTCTTGAGTACTGCTCGAGTGTTTGGGATCCGTACCAGGTCGGATTGAAGGAAGACGTCGAAGCAATTCAGATGCGGGCCGCTACATTTGTTACCGGTAGCTCTGAACATCAAATAAGTGTTACGGAGGTGTTTCGGGTTATAAAGGAACTTAATAATCTTTTCTTACTGATAAATGTATAGATAATTACTCGACTCTCAAACCAAAGATTAATTCGAAAATTATGTAACACTGACGGACCAAAGAAGATTTACGCTCTTCGTTTATTGGTTCTAGTAAGACATACAAGAGAAGCGCTGTGCAGTTGCTACAAAAACGTTGCTAAATAATGAAAGCAACTTTTAAAGCAATAAGATTTTCGCTTTTACGATATCATGGATCCCAGCTCCTGTAACTCTGGTAGATTATTATTATTTTAATTTTATATGGAGAATTTAATGGAGTCAGCGATCTTCACGATGGCGCTGCTCAACAATAGAGGTACGTGAGTGTGTTCATCTCTTTCCCTTCGTGGCCGCCAATGTCAATTTCAATATTTAGGTCATATTTACCGAGACATTAAGAAACTGCAATCTTTCTTTTCATTTAATTAGGAAGTCTGATTATTTTCTTTCTTAGATGAATAAATGCATTTTAACCACAATTCTTTTTACCCAGTCCACGGGGAATGATAGTGCTTAGAACGCACATGCCTCTATCCCGACCGTGCGTTCGCATACAACTGAGTGTGTACCGACGTAACTATACTTATGACCCATTTCCTTTACAATGTTAATTCTTATTTTGAACCATTCGCTCACGTATGTACGTGCCATCTTATTTTGGGTAGTTAGTCGGGTGTATTCCTTAATAACGTTACTTCTAATATCTAGTGGCTTTGTTTCCAAACTTGACCTTTACCTGTGTCGCAACGGCGCTTCACGCGAAATATTTATTGCGCGACAGTCATAGTAACTCTGTCCGCCCCGATAGCTGAACGCTCAGCGTGAGGGACTGCCGTCCTAAGGGGCCCGGGTTCGATTCCCGGCTGCGTCGGGGATATTCTCCGTTCAGGGACTGGGTGTTGTGTTGTCTTCATCACCATTTCATCCCCGTCCGGCGCACAGGTCGCCCAATGTGGCGTCGAATGTAATAAGACCTCCACCAAGGCGGCCGGACCTGCCCCGTAAGGGTCCTCGCGGCCAATGACGTCAAACGTCCATTTCCATAGTAACTCTCATTTCAAAATTACGACACCGGCTGGCTAAACTTTTTTAACAATTTAACAGCCCGGTTACAATGGCGAGCCAGTACCGCGACCGTGGTTTCAGAGAAACATAGCACAAATTTTAAGTTGAAATATTTAAATAATTTTTTCATTCATTATTGTGATTATAACCAATTGTTTCTGTTACATATTACGCTAACTGCGTACCAGATAAAAAAAATATTAACGAAGGCATTCCATAAAATTCACAAAGATTTATCCTAAAAATTTGGAAAAGAAGGAAGTTTTGGAACGTTAAACGTTAAACCTACTACCAAGAAAACCGACCGGCAGAAGAAAATTCGTAAGGTAAGAGCAACAGCACTACAACGTTTCTGGTTGATCGTAGATGTGGGATAGAATTACATTTTTCGACACCCACTGCGTAGCTGCTAGATGTGTTGCCTGTAGGATTGAACAACACGTAAGTGTTGCGGAGGTGCTTCTGGTACTGAGAAGTAATCCCTGGAGGAAAGGTGGCGTCCTTTTCGGGAGCACTTTGATAAAATGTAGAGAACCAGCATTTGAAGCTGACTGCCGAACGATTCTACAGCTGCCGATACACATCGGGTGCAAGGACCGCGACGTTAAGATACGAGAAATTAGGGCTCATACGGAGGCATACAGGCAGTCGTTTCTCACTCGCTCTATTTGCGAGTGGAACAGGAGGGGAAATGACAAGTAGTGGTACAGGGTACCCTCCGCCACGCACCGTACGCTGGCTTGCAGAGTATCTATGTAGATGTAGATGTAGATGAAACAGGCGAAGCACTCACGGACGCTTCACAAGAAAAGAGGTCAGAGTTCTAGCCGGCAGCAAAGTACGTCCCCAACGTACATCAAATCACAAGCCGACGGTAGGGAATATATGAGTGAAAAGTATGCTCAGTTATGCTTGTACATTAAAAAGGACTAGTAAAACTTGCCTGTATGTACCGTACCTATGGACTGTGATTAGTGGTTTCCTTTGCACATTTGCTATATGCTCCTATATCCGTTTATCACTTCCATTGTGAAATGTAACTGAACCGAACGGTTCTATTAGAGCAATACAAACTGGCTCTTTGCGTGATTCGTAGACTGAAACAGCATCGTTAGACGTTACTACGCGTATCCAATTCCTAATTGAATGTTAGACCGGTAAGGCCTTTGTTCTAGTAACTGGCTGAAGCACCTAATAATAGCATGAGTTTACAAAAAAAAAAAAAAAAAAAAAAAAAAAAAATGGGTCAAATGACTCTGAGCACTATGGGAGTTAACAACTATGGTCATCAGTCCCCTAGAACTTAGAACTACTTAAACCTAACTAACCTAAGGACAGCACACAACACCCAGTCATCACGAGGCAGAGAAAATTCCTGACCTCGCCGGGAATCGAACCCGGGAACCCGGGCGTGGGAAGCGAGAACGCTTCCGCACGCATGAGTTTACAAGCCTCGTTTGTGTTTTACATGCGTTAAGTAAGTCTTAGGATTCAAATGATAAATCAGTGTCTGTCCTCCTCGATATGTTCATTTAAACTCTTGAAAAAGCATTAAAAAGCAGGCCAAATACCAACCCAGAGTCTCATTTCCTTATTGCCACCAATTTACCTCCTTAGGTTGACAAGTGAGACATTTCGTATTGTCTCCGACCACAGAGACCTGAAAAATCTCAGCCTGACCCTGTCGCAGTCTCTCCACTGCAAGTAGTCACTCGCGTGTCTCAGACAGATGAGTCCGCAGCTCGTGGTCTCGCAGTCGGGTTCTCGCTTCCCGAGCACGGGGTCCCGGATTCGATTCCCGGCGGGGTCAGGGATTTTCATCTGCCTCGAGATAACTGGGTGTTTCATCATCATTCATCAAATTTGCTAGCTTGGGATGAGCAAAGGTTGGGATTCTGTACGGACGCTGATAACCGCGCAGTTGAGCGCCCCATAAACCAAACATCATTATCAGACAGATGTCAAAATCCTACGTCGCCTCCAATCTGACGATGAGAATCAAAGTAAAGATGTTACGAGCCCGGTTTGTTTACGATACTTTTTCCCCAGTTGTTCAGTGTTCGTTGAAGCGATGTAGGAAATAAAGGAAAGCTGGATTAAATTTCTGGATGCCAAGATACGCTGATAACGTTTTTATCGCCTTGAATCAGGGCAAGAATTACTCTAGCTCATGTAAGTACGTAGACTTCCAGGGCCGGTGTCTATTCGAATAGAATCCCTTTGAGTGTTAGGCCGTATCATTATAAAACAGTAAAACTACAGAACCGACGTTTCAGCCATCTTTGCAGTGTTCTCTTCAAGGCGGGGAGTCTTTTATAATGACACGACCTGACACTCCAATGCATTTTAAGCGGAACTACGGGACCTGTTGAATCAGAACGAACCGTCTACTGACAAGGGGAAGGCCTCAGATATAGCCAACTTATTCGTCTCACGTTTTCTGGTCGCTTGTGTACAATCTTAATGAAGGACACTCCCTCGCCATCCGTTTTTCAGAAAACCTCCCCTAAAATTCATATTTAACAATCGACTCAAGATTGACAATATCGATACAACTGAATATTGAGCATTTTTCGTCATCACACATGAGATGCGCAGACGCTTAATTTCCCAAAAAGGACTTTTACGACTGCTCTGTATGTATCCACACTATGAACGGAAGAGGCGCTCGCCCAGCGACCACGACACCTACCTGAGAAGCTGGGACCTGTGTTCGATTCCTAAATGCGCTCAGCAGCAGGCACGGACGGGGAATCATTCTGGCAACGTTACGGGCCGCAAAATGGGAAATCCACTGACACCGTGACTTTCACAAAGGGCAGATTATTATGGCCCAGAGCCTCGGGAAGAGCGTATCACCAACGGTGAAGCTAATCGGCTTCTCGTGTGCTACTGTCATGACCGTCTTTTAAAAGTGGTCGAAGAACAGCAGAAACTCAAGAAGGAGACAAGGCGTTTGATATCCGCGCATCATCACAGAACGCGGAGAGTAGACGCATATCTGGTCTGCAGGGGATAGGCGGCGATCTGACGACAGAATAGAATGCTGCCACGGGCAAAGTGTTCCGGAACATATTGTTCAGAGCACATTGTTGAACACGTGTTGTCGCAGCAGATGACACATACGTGGTCCCAAGTTGAACCAACGACATTATAAACTCCGATCACATTGGGCACTGAATCATCGAGACTGCACCGCGTGTCAACGGAAACGAATCACCTAGTCGAACGAATCACGGCTCTTCTTACACCCGGTCTATAGACATTTTCTGATACGCCGTCATCCAGGCGACCGGCTACTCGAAACATGCACTGCGCCAAGGACACACGACGTTGGCGCAATATTATGCTATGGGGAATATGCACCTGTACTTCGATGGTTCACTACTGGCCATTAAAATTGCTACACCAAGGAGAAATTCAGATAATAAACGGGTATTCATTGGACAAATACATTATACTAGAACTGACATGTGATTACATTTTCACGCAATTGGGGTGCATAGATCCTGAGAAATCAGTACCCAGAACAACCATCTCTAGCTGTAATAACGGCCTTGATACGCCTGGGCATTGAGTCAAACAAAGCTTGGATGGTGTGTTCAGGTACAGCTGCCCATGCAGCTTCAGCACGATACCACAGTTCATCAAGAGTAGTGACTGGCGTATTGTGACGAGTCAGTTGCTCGGCCACCATTGACCAAACGTTTTCAATTGGTGTGAGATCTGGAGAATGTGCTGGCCAGGGCAGCAGTCGAAAATTTTCTGTATCCAGAAAGGCCCAGAAAGGACCTGCAACATGCGGTCGTGCATTATCCTGCTGAAACGTAGGGTTTCGCAGGGATCGAATGAAGGGTAGAGCCAAGGGTCGTAACACATCTGAAATGTAACGTCCACTGTTCAAAGTGCCGTCAATGCGAACAAGAGGTGACCGAGACGTGTAACCAATGGCACCCCGTACCATCACGCCTGGTGATACGTCAGTATGGCGATGACGAATACACGCTTCCAATGTGCGTTGACCGCGATGTCGACAAACACGGATGCGAGCATCATGATGCTGTAAACAGAACCTGGATTAATCCGAAAAAATGACGTTTTGCCATTCGTGCACCCAGGTTCGTCGTTGAGTACACCATCGCAGGCGCTCCTGTCTGTGATGCAGCGTCAAGGGTAACCGCATCCACGGTCTCCGAGCTGATAGTCCATGGTGCTGCAAACGTCGCCGAACTATTCGTGCAGATGGTTGTTGTCTTGCAAATGTCCCCATCTATTGACTCAGGGATCGAGACGTGGCTGCACGATCTGTTACAGCCATGCGGATGAGATGCCTGTCATCTCGACTGCTAGTGATACGAGGCCGTTGGGATCCAGCACCTCGTTCCGTATTATCCTCCTGAACCCACCGATTCCATATTCTGCTAACAGTCATTGGATCTCGACCAACGCGAGCAGCAATGTCGCGATACGATAAACGCGATAAGCTACAATCCGACCTCTGTCAAAGTCGGAAACGTGATGGCACGCATTTCTCCTCCTTACACGAGGAATCAAACCAACGTTTCACCAGGCAACACCGGTGAACTGCTGTTCGTATATGAGAAAGTGGTTGAAAACATTCCTCATGTCAGCACGTTGTAGATGTCGCCAGCCTTGTGTGAATGCTCTGAAAAGCTAATCATTTACATATGACAGCATCTTCTTCGTGTCGGTTAAATTTCGCGTCTGTAGCACGTCATCTCCGTGGTGTAGCAATTTTAATGGCCAGTGGTGTAGTAATGGTACGAATCAAAGACATCTTGACGGCTGTAGACTGCGTGAATATTAATGTGGACCATTTGCATTCCTTCATACTTAGTGTCTTTCCCAGTGGTGACGGCAGCTACCAGCGGTATTTTATTTATTTATTTATACGTGTGGAGAACAGAATATACATACGTGCATATTTATATTGCATGTGCTGCCCAGATTTCCGCTGCAAGGACTGCCTTATCATTGGCGACTAGCAGATCGTCCATGGAGACAGTTTCTGATAGTTTCCTGCAGCTGAGTAGGTGCTGGTGGTCTTGAGGTTCACCGCACTCACACAGTTCGTCCCTTGTGATGTATCCCCATTTCTTCATGTTCACCTTGCACCGAGCTACTTCAGTTCTCAGTCTATTGAAGACCTTCCATGTCCCGTATGGGAGGTGATGACCTGCAGCAAGCTTTCCTTTGGGGTTCTGATGGTGAGCTACGCCAGAGTTGTATCCTACGGTTACCAGCAGGATAACTGTGACAGAAACGAGCTACAGTAGTTGGAGGATTTTGGTAGTGAATTCACCTTTATTTCACTGAAAAAAAAAAACGTGATCTGAAGCCGATAGAACGCTTACGTGACACTATGGGCGCCAGCTTACACATACTACCGCTCCGTAATTTACGGGAACTGCGTGACTGCGTAGACACGTGGTGTCCCATAACCTCCTGAAACCTACCAGGGACTTGTCGAATCCATGTTGTGCTGAATCGGTGGTGTGTAGCGTTCTAAAGGTGGGCAAACATGCTATCAAGCAGGATGTCATAACGTTGTAGATCATCGGTATATATGCATTGTACACCTATGATGATTAAGCTTTGGATTGCACTGCCGTAACGAGCAGATATTTATACCAGGGTAGTCCAGGAAATGACGAACAGCTACTTATTCCAGTTGCACAGATTGAAATCACTCTAATGTTCAATGTTGAATGATTTTCTCGACACTTTATCTCAATGTTGTACACGTACCAGTCGAACGAAATTTTAATTCTGCGTTCTGTGATAGTTCAAAACGAACTGCGTGATACACAGCACCGATGACTGCAAGGGTCTTGAAGGCTATGAAACTGAAACTTGCAAAGATTGTTAACTAAGGAAAGCGCGTATTGATAGAGTAATGAACTAGGCTAAATCAGGTAAGGTGGGACGGTGGTAAGAGACTGGACTTCTCCCCTGTAGGAAAGTGGTTCTAATCCCCGTCCAATCTAAGATTTTTCTTAGGTTCCCTGAATCACTGAAGGAAAATGCCAGAATGGTTCCTTTGAAAAAGACGTGACCAATTTCTCTTTCCTTCCACCCAAGTTTCACTTCTGTCTTTGTTGTAAACGAGACGTCTTTCCTCCTTTGCGAATAAACGCAAGAAATGTGAGCAGTGGTGTGAAATGTTCCACTCTGGGCGAACGATTATGATTTCATGAAAACACTCGGCCAAGACGTCCACCATTCATCACAGATAATTTGAGGAATCAAGTGAATGAAGAGCGAAGAGTCATGCAAGACAGACGCATATGCTAAGACGAATTACACATTTCTTCCCCAATTATCGCCCGTTATTTGCCTATTGAAACTGAGTTCGAACATGTTAGCTACAGCAGAACTTGTCCCCGACAAGCGACTGAGCAACAGAAAACACAGAGAATAGCTGCAAACTTGTATTTTTGACGCGGTATTACGCAGGTAAAAATGTCTTTCTTGATCAAATTGTTATTGGTGATGAGACATGTGTCTCACTTCACCTCGAGGACCAAGTGAGAGCCACTTGAATAGCATCATCTGTTATCACCCAAAAAACAGTGAAAATTTCACCAGAGCCAACACGAAAAATGATGACAAAAGATACTGCAACCAATGCATATCTGTTTTCGTACACGAAAAGAGTTGGATTGGGGGTTGGGGACTGGCGCCAGTGCGCTTTTAAAAAGGCCACTGGTGATTCTTTTCTACAGTGTTGTCCATGCGAGTTAGAGGTCCCGCTGTAATGACCTCGCCGTCAACGGGACATCAAACCCTAACCCCCTGCTCCTATCCCTTCTGCTCCATTTGCGATAGACCAGTGCCGTGAGGAACGGGGGCTCTGCATCTGCAGGTCGCTCGGTTGTTGGCTGATCAGACAGCCAAACAGCTTCCTGCACCGAGACCCGGTGGTTTACTGGAGGCAGTCGGTCAGGATTGCCCGCAGCTCGTAAAGCGCGGCCTTGGCGCGGTCCGCCGTAAAGCGGTGTCCGACCGACGGAATCGTGGCCCTCTGCAGCGTCTGCGTGGCTCCAGCCACGACGGAATGCTTCTAGAGATTTACTGCCTCGCCGCCGCCGCCGCTGCTGCCGCTGCCGCTGGAAGGGGTTCCTTCTCTCCACCATGTCGCCGTCACGAATGAAACACGAAGCGTACCGCAGTCCAGCGTTCCACATTAGTGACAGGAGACGTAAAAACAAATTCCTTCTTTCTAGAACTTGCAAATGAGTAACAGGGGTCCGGGGGCCTTTCTGATGGTCTAAACGACTGCGAAGCCGTCCTTGGATTTGGGGACGCCTGCAGTGGGTCTCCTGGAAAACCTCTCAGCCAGAGGAACGGAAGTTCTTTTGGAATGACTGGGACAAGATTCGAGACAGATCTCATCCTCGATGTAAAACGATAAAGACAATTTGGATTCGACTGCAGCAGTGAGTTCCATAGTGGGATTCTCTCAGGTACTGTGATTGTAAGAGAAGCCCTTGTGATAGATCGCTCCTGGTTCCTTCTGTCTTTGCTATGATAGTTTGCACTCTTATAGCTTCCTGGCCTTACTGAGGTCCTGGCATCAGCCGGCCGCTGTGGCCGAGCAGTTCTAGGCGCTTAAGTCCGGAACCACGCTGTTGCGGTCGCAGGTTCGAATCCTGCCTCGGGCATTGATGTGTGTGAAGTCCTTAGGTTAGTTAGGTTTAAGTATTTCTAAGTTTAGGGGACTGATGACCTCGGATGTTAAGTCCCATAGTGCTGGGAGTCATTTGAACCATTTGATCCTGGCATCACCTTCCTCTCGAACGTGTAGGCAAGGTTAATCTTGGTCACTCCCTTAATTACTGTCGTTTTAACCAACCAACTAATAGAAACTAACGACTATTGAGGAGATTAAAACGCTACGAAAATGAGAGAAATAGGCATGCAAGGAAACAGATATACCAAATAAATCCCTCAATTACAGATACAATAAATTATCTTAATCAGTTAATGCAATGGCACTGAAATCTGTGCAAAGAAAACGACCTACCATCCACTAAACCGAAGACTGTTTGGATCTAATACCGTTCGCTGTACATGGTTTACATAACTTTGCACAGGGTATTAAAGGAACCGTCCCACATTCTTGCAGGACAAAACTAGAAAAAGTCGTTTAAGCGGAAAAAATAGTCTGCAGCTGGTAGTTAGCTCTGCTGCCCCTGGATAAAGGGACCGGCTTCGATTCGCGGCCAGATAGAGGATTTTCTCTGCCCAGGAACTTGGTGTTTGTGTTTTCCTCATCATTTCATCACCATTCGTGAAAATGGCGAGCCTGGACGAAGTAAAGCTTAGGAATTTGTACGGTACGCTGATAAGCGTGTCACTGTGCGCCCCACGAACCAATCATCATCATCATCATCATCATCATCATAGTCATCCGGGAAAAATACTCGTTGAGATATGGACCGCTCTGTTATGTGATAGCCATCTGTAGACACTACAGGTGCTCATTACAGTTACCACTATTACACATCTGAAATGGACAGCGAGCCAGGTGCTTGGGAAGTGGTAAGGCTAGGACATCAGACATCATTCGGACAATAACTATTTTACTAAAGTACACCAGCACAGCGCTCTTAAGTAATAAACTACAAAAGATTGCCCAAAGCTTTACAATACGATTATAAATGGTAGCAGATGGCTAGTTAGCTTCCTTTTATAATGCACCGAATGTGGGCTGGACTTAAGCCCGGCACCACTTCACAATACTGGACGTTCCATTCTACAGGATAGGGTCAGATAGCGCATTCAGTGGCCCCTCTAAAACATCCAGTAGCCAGTCCCTATGAAGGTAGTACAAGCGTAATAAGGCTAGGTTGAAATTTGCGAAAAACGGTACTGATGACTGAAACCTAATCAAACAGACTCAAACAATAAGCTACAATATTTACATAACAAAAGTCTTAAAACCAGACGCACTCGCTGAGCAACACCAGACTAGGTGTACCGCTCAAATCTCTTCTCTGGTGATCAAACTAATAAATGACCAGAATGAAAACTGTGTGCCGGACCGAGACTCGGAAAAAATTTAAAAAAAAATGGTTCAGATGGCTCGAAGCGCTAAGGCTCAAAAATGGCTCTGAGCACTATGGGACTTAACATCGGAGGTCATCAGTCCCCTAGAACTTAGAACTACTTAAACGTAACTAACCTAAGGACATCACACACATCCATGCCCCACGCAGGATTCGAACCTGCGACCGTAGCAGCAGCGCGGTTCCGGACTGAAGCGCCTAGAACCGCTCGGCCACAGCGGCCGGCCCGAGACTCGGGACCTTAGCCTTTCGCGGGCAAGTGCTCTACCAACCTTTTTTTTTGCATTTTGTTCATTATAGTTCGTTGTATTTGGTCGTAGCGGACATCACATGACATTCGTTGAAGTTCGTTGTTGATTCCTTCACTCAGTTTTTTTATTACAGAGAGCAGCTAGCTCTCTGACCGAGATCGACTGAGCTACGAAAGCACAGCTCACGAACTTCTATTCTGCCAGGAGAGTTTCTGTGATGTTTGGAAGGTTGAAGAAGAGATATTGGCAGAATTAAGGCTGTGAGTACGGGTGGTGACCCGTGCATAGGCAGCTCAGTCGCTAAGTCGCTAGAGCACAGCCGACACGGTAGTTCAGCGTGTTCGGTAAGAGGATTAGCTGCCCTCTCTCTCTCTCTCTCTCTCTCTCTCTCTCTCTCTCTATATATATATATATATATATATATATATATATATATATAAGAAAGGAAAAGAGTCGGTAGAGCACTTGTCCGTGGGAGGAAAAGGTCCCGAGTTCGAATCTCTGTCCGGTTGGTTGGTTGGCTGTTTGGGGAAGGAGACAAGACAGCGAGGTCATCGGTCTCATCGGATTAGGGAGGGACGAGGAAGGAAGTCGGCCGTGCCCTTTGAAAGGAACCATCCCGGCCTTTGCCTGGAGCGATTTAGGGAAATCACGGAAAACCTAAATCAGGATGGCCGGACGCAGGATTGAACCGTCATCCTCCCGAATGCGAGTCCAGTGTCTAACCACTGCACCACCTCACTCGGTAATCCCTGTCCGCACACAATTTTAATCTGCCAGTAAGTTTAATAAATGAATGATTTATACCTGAGACAAAAAACATTTAGTTCCGACCCACAATATTAAGAACAAATTAACAGGCGGAACCAATTTAACGTCAAATCGCACTTGCAAATACGGACCACCATCAGCTGTATAATGGAAAGACGACAATGAAAATTTGTGCCGGACCGGGACTCAAATTCATATTTCCCGCTTATCTCTTACGGTCGCCTTTCCATTTGGGTATTCGAGCACGACTTACTGCCAGACCCAGACTTCCATATATCGTCAACCACGTGTCCACCACATGTAGTCGTACATCCAATATGTATACTCGCGTACAGAGGAGACGTTTTACTAGGAGGTCGCTTGCCCCGTGTCGGCGAGTAAATACGATATTGCTGTGTCCGTATTATTTTCACTGCCGTCATTCCATTACACAGCTGACCGTAGTCCACATTCATAACTGCGAATATATTACATGCATAGATTTTAAAGTAGTTGAATATTTATGTTTCATGCGTTCATGTCCGAAGGAACTTTGCATTATAATTCGGAATTACACAAGCCACTGCAATACCGTTCTTTACAAGTCTGTCGAACGAATGACGAACACCAAGTAAAAAAAACCGACTGTGACTCGCTGGGGATCGAAGTCCGGCAAATAACACTAAACAGATTGCTCTGTATGTTGAAGTCAGCTCCACAGTACAAGTGTACAGCAACAGGCAATGTTTTGAAACGCGCTCACCAAGTTCAGTTCTCTTTTTTTTGAACAGGGTCTGTACCCGGTGGCAACTGGGACACCAATATTCCTGTGGCTGCGCCCAGCGATCCGACGATTCCTTCGCCCAATGTACAGTTGCGCACTTCACCTCCTGTCCGCATGCTCCCATAGGCCCCTTCGCTGACGCCTTGCACCGTGCCACGGTCTGCTCTGGAGGCGCCCACCCAGTTGTCCGCTCGGCATTCTTGTTGCCAGCTGGAATATTTCTTCTTGACAGCCAGACTGAGACTCCACCTCACGGAACAAGTACACCTGTAAACAAACGAGCCAAGTACACCAGTACGAATATTCGGAAGTTACCGTGCATGTCCTCTCGGGCACCACCTGCAAAGCCGTTGCTGGGTAACAGTCAAAGAGCGCAACCAGGTTCGAGATTGACAAATAATCTCGGAAACCTTAGACCGCGCCTGGCTGGCGTGCAGATGTTCGGTTGCACTGTAGTTCCTTCTCTACATTGCCGCACAGATGACAAAGTGGTATATATAGAAATAGATGACAGAGGGATAGAAAAACAATTAAAATCGCTCAAAAGAGGCAAGGTCGCTGGACCTGATGGGATACCAGTTCGATTTTACACAGAGTACGAGAAGGAACTTGGCCCCCTTCTTGCAGCGGTGTACCGTAGGTGTCTTGAAGAGCGTAGCGTTCAAAAAAAAATTAGAAAAGGCCACAGGTCATCCCCGTTTTCAAGAAATGACGTCGAACAGATGTGCAGAACTATAGACCTATATCTCTAACGTCGATCAGTTGTAGAATTTTGGAACACGTGTTATGTTCGAGTATAATGACTTTTCTGGAGACTAGATTTCTACTCTGTAGGAATCAGCATGGGTTTCGAAACAAACGATCGTGTGAAACACAGCTCGCGCTATTCGTCCACGAGACTCAGAGGGCCATAGGCACGGGTTCCCTGGTAGATGCCGTGTTTCTAGACTTTCGCAAGGCGTCTGATGCAGTTCCCCACTGTCGTATAATGAACAAAGTAAGAGCATATGGACTATCAGACGAGTTGTGTGATTGAATTGAAGAATTCCTAGATAACAGAACGCTGCATGTCATTCACAATGGAGAGAAGTCTTCCGAAGTAAGAGTGATTTCAGGTGTGCCGCAGGGGAGTGTCGTAGGACCGTTGCTATTCACAGTATATATATAAATGACCTTGTGGATAACATCGGAAGTTCACTGAGGCTTTTTGCGGATGATGCAGTAGTATATCGAGAGGTTGTAACAATGGAAAATTGTACTGAAATGCAGGAGGATCTGCAACGAATTGCAGCATGGTGCAGGGAATGGCAATTGAATCTCAATGTAGACAAGTGTAACGTGCTGCGAATGCATAGAAAGAAAGATCCTTTATCATTTAGCTACAATATAGCAGGTCAGCAACTGGAAACAGTTAATTCCATAAATTATCTGGGAGTATGCATTAGGAGTGATTTAGAATGGAATGACCATATAAAATTAATCGTCGGTAAATCAGATGCCAGACTGAGATTCATTGGAAGAATCCTAAGAAAATGCAGTCCGAAAACAAAGGAAGTAGCTTACAGTACACTTGTTCCCCCACTGCTTGAATGCTACTCGCCGGTGTGGGATCCGTACCAGGTAGGGTTGATAGAATAGATAGAAAAGATCCAACGGAGAGCAGCGCCCTTCGTTACAGGATCATTTAGTAATCACGAAAGCGTTACGGAGATGATAGATAAACTCCAGTGGAAGACACTGAAAGAGAGGCGCTCAAAAGCTCGGTACGGGCTTTTGTTGAAGTTTCGAGAACGTACCTTCACGAGGAGTGAAGAAGTGTATTGCTCCCTCCTACGTATATCTCGCGAAGAGACCATGAGGATAAAATCAGAGAAATTAGAGCCCACACAGAAGCATACCGACAATCCTTCTTTCCACGAACAATACGAGACTGGAATAGAAGGGAGAACCGATAGAGGTACTCAAGGCACCCTCCGCCACACACCGTCAGGTGGCTTGCGGAGTATGGATGTAGATGTAGATCTAGATGTACAGTACGTGCTCGTAGCGCAGTGGTCAGCACACTGGACACGCAGTCGGGTGGACGATGGTTCAAACCCGCGTCCGGCCATTCTTATTTAGGTTTTCTGTGATTTTTCTAAATCGCGTAAGGCAAATACCAGGATGGTTCCTTCGAAGGGGCACGGCCGCTGTCCATCTCCATCCTTCCGCAGTCCTAGCGCGTGCTCCGTCTCTAATGACCACGATGTCGACGGGACGTTAAACACTAAACTCCTCCTTCTCCTCCTACGCACTCCTATAGAGTGTTCTGTTGTCGATATGTGTGACTTTTCCAATGCTCTTAAATGTCCCCATAGCTAGAACCCAGGGGATTAAGGTCTGGTGAACAGGGCTGCTACATTATCGGACTTCCTCAATCAATCCCTGTCTCATTTATCGCTTGTGTTAGCGACTGTTGAACAAGGCGTAAAAAGTGGCGTGATGCTCCCTCGTGGGCAATTGATATCCGCTATCCTTCTCCAATAACAAAATGGTTCAAATGGCTCTGAGCACTATCGGACTTAACATCGGAGGTCATCAGTCCCCTAGAACTAAGAGCTACTTAAACCTAACTAACCTAAGGACATCACACACATCCATGCCCGAGGCAGGATTCGAACCTGCGACCGTAACAATCGCGTGGTTCCGGACTGAAGCGCCTAGGACCGCTCGGCCACCGCGGCCGGCTTTCTCCAATAACACGCTACACTGTTTACATTGTCCATTGCCCACCGAATCACTGAGGTTATTATGTTGCATGCACGGCCACAAAACTACAGGATGTCCCAGAAAAACAACTACGACGTTTAGGGACGGGTTCTTGACACAACGCATACCTTACGAGATATGAGCACTTCTTCATCTTCGATTTAATGAAAGACATCTCTTCTACTGCAAGCTCTTGTTTTGGGAGGAGGTAGTGTGAGCAAAACAAGAGAAGAAGTCTGGTAAACATGGGCTCTAAAAAACATAGCTTGATAACTATGAGCACATTGTAACAGCGAAATTTATCTGTAAGTTTTATTACAGAAACTATATTTAACACGTAATCGATGTTATAGTGTATTTATTTCTGACTTTATATAACTGATTGTAATTATAATGAAAATATTTTATATTGCGGGTAATACCCAAGGGAATATTATTTAAATGTGTCAATGTCTTTCGATTTAACGCCACTTCGGCGACTTGGGCGTCGATAGGGATGAAATGATGATGATCTGGACAACAAAACACCCAGTCCCTGAGCGGATCGTGCGTTAGCGTTCTCGCTTCCCGCGCCCGGGTTCCCGGGTTCGATTCCCGGCGGGGTCAGGGTTTTTCTCTGCCTCGTGATGACTGGGTGTTGTGTGATGTCCTTAGGTTAGTTAGGTTTAAGTAGTTCTAAGTTGTAGGGGACTGATGACAATAGATGTTAAGTCCCATAGTGCTCAGAGCCAGCCCTGAGCGGAGAAAATCTCCGACTCAGCCGGGAATCGAACCTTTTTTTTTTTTGTAGCCATATATATTTATTTAAATGTATTAACAACGATACATTTAAAAAAACATTTCATTCTATTAACCTATTTCTAGAGTTGATTAACATTACTGTCGTTTTATAGGTTTTCCTTTCTATATTCTTTTCGTTTTTCGTTTTTCTCTTATTGTTGTTCCTTGAACCCTTTTACATGGCCATTTGTCGTCTTTTTTGTTTGGGTAAAGCATTGCAGGACGGGCATAATAATTATGGCTGGCGCTGAGCACTATGGGACTTAACTACTGTGGTCATCAGTCCCCTAGAACTTAGAACTACTTTAACCTAACTAACCTAAGGATATCACACACATCCATGCCCGAGGCAGGATTCGAACCTGCGACCGTAGCAGTCGCGCGGTTCCGGACTGCGCGCCTAGAACCGCTAGACCACCGCGGCCGGCGCATAATAATTTATACGTAGCGTCGACACATTCATTTTGAGTTCAAATTTCTGTATGTCATGCACTTGTGATGCCACATTCACATTGTGTATTCCGGTTTGACCTCTTCCTCTAGTTTGCACTGTTAGGTGGGACAGTATGAGGGAAAACATCAGCATGATAGATGGAGCAGAAGGGGAAGAAATTTTTTTACAGGTGCTACAGATTAAACATAAATTGAAGAAGAAAGAAAAATTATGTCATATTATATAAGAGAAGCAGAGAGGAAAGTGTGAGTAAACAATATAAATTTTGTAGGGCACATAGTATAGGAAACCATTAAAATAAAAGAGTAGTTGGCACTTTCCACTAAGTAATGCTGTATCCTAGACAATATAGTACAAATAATGAAGAAGGAAAAAAAAATCACTGTTAGTACTACTGGGCATACTTTTGATACTGATTTGGCTGCGAGCATGACAGATGTTTGCCGGCCGTAGTGGCCGAGCGGTTGTAGGCGCTACAGTCTGCAGCCGCACGACCGCTGCGGTCGCAGGTTCGAATCCTGCCTCGGGCATGGATGTGTGTGTTGATCTTAGGTTAGTTAGGTTTAAGTAGTTCTAAGTTCTAGGGGACTGATAACCTCAGCAGTTAAGTCCCATAGTGCTCAGAGCCATTTGAACCACTTGAACAGATGTTTCGTGAGAAGCACTTTGTATCACTGATTTCACTAAGAAGAACCCGGGCCCTTAGGATTGACATTCTGTCGCGCTGACCACTCAGCTACCGGGGGTAGACAACGTGTCAATAGCAACGACGAAATGGCAGTAGCTTTGCCGTTGTTTATTTTTGCGTATGGACAGTCTCTGTCGCAGTGGGAGCAGAGTGGAAGCAGAGCAACTTGAGTCAGGAAAGAGTGCGGAAACATTTGTTGGGCACTCCGGCAGACGCAGTGTGCAGCTATGATCACGCCAGTGTATGCGCACCAAAGTCGTTAACCCACGAGTATTGCAAGCACGGTAGGAACGAACAGGCGAGGAAGCGGCAATTCTAGCTGTTGCCTGTCCCATACTTATCCGTGGCTCTGGAGACAGCTCGGTATTGTCAACCACAGCAACAGCGGCAGCTCACCATCGTCTTGGCTACATTCTTCATTATCCGCACAGCTGCAAGATCATAAGACCCTAAGTGAAAAATCATAAACTTATATAACCATTACCCAGGGGAATTTCTTTCACAAAGTGTGACTAACTTTAAAAATAACTTGCAATAGTTGAAACTTGTAGGGCGCCTGTGTTGTCCTTGTCCTCAGACATTATTACCAAGCTCGGTCCCTTCCCTTTCCAAACAATCACCGAGGCTCGTAAAATTACGAAAACTGATTAACTATTTATTGACAGTTTTGTGTTCAGAATGAGACTTTCAATCTGCCGCGGAGTATGTGACGATATGAAACTTCCTGGCAGGTTAAAACTGTGTGCCCGACCTAGACTCGAAGTCGGGACCTACTGCCTTTCGCGGGCAAGCGCTCTACCATCTGAGCTACCCACGAACGACTCACGACACCTCCTTACAGCTTCAGTTCTGGCAGTACCTCGTCTCCTACCTTCCAAACTTCACAGAGTTCCAGTCTCGGTCCGGCACACAGTTTTAATCTGCCAGGAAGTTTCATGGCAGTTTTGTGTGTTTGCTAATGACCAGTTTCAGTCTAAATGTTTTGCCTCAGTAACTGTTCATCCTTATATTGCATAACTGAGGCTTCACTAATTTGCAATATTGAGTATTAGCTTCATTCACTTAAAGTAGCGTATAACTGGCAAAAATAATAACTAAAGATACAGCACAAATTAACAGTGCACAATTTCATTTATTCTGCATTTAGCTTAGCGAGTGACTCCTGCTGTCATGGTGTATATTCTATTGTTGTTATATTAAAAGTAAAATCAGGTGCCCATTTCCTTATAGGAAATTCAGCTCATTCTTTCAGTAATCAAAAGTAATCTAAATTTTGCATTACGTTACACTGACGTTACTGAAACTAATTTTTTTACATAACAAAGTTTTAGTTACATTTATTTAACTAGTAACCCCATTTAACTTTACTTTCAAAATTTAGTATTTCAGAATAAGTAACTGCAAACTCAGTGCTTCCGGAGCCGGCCGGAGTGGCCTAGCGGTTCTAGGCGCTACAGTCTGGAACCGTGCGACCGCTACTGTCGCAGGTTCGAATCCTGGCTCGGGCATGGATGTGTGTGATGTCCTTAGGTTAGTTACGTT
Source organism: Schistocerca piceifrons (assembly GCF_021461385.2). Taxonomy (NCBI): domain Eukaryota; kingdom Metazoa; phylum Arthropoda; class Insecta; order Orthoptera; family Acrididae; genus Schistocerca; species Schistocerca piceifrons. Next base: position 129,427,609 of record NC_060139.1, on the reverse strand, counting down.
TAAGTAGTTCTAAGCTCTAGGGGACTGATGACCTCAGAAGTTAAATCCCATAGTGCGCAGAGCCATTTGAACCATTTTTGAATCACTGCTTTCTGATTCATTATTTTCTCGTGAACTGTGCTGTAGAAAAACGTGACAACATTCTGTTGCGACACCAGTGATTGTTTGCTTAAATTTCTTTACCATTGGCCGGCCACAGGTTCGAATCCTGCGTCGGGCATGGATGTGTGTCATGTCCTTAGGTTAGTTAGGTTTAAGAAGTTCTAAGTTATAGGGGACTGATGACCTCAGATGTTAAGTCCCATAGTGCTTAGATCCATTTGAACCATTTTTTCTTTACCATTATCTTTCTTAAGATTCTGGAGATTCATTGCTCTAGCGGGCTGGTGACCGTTCAGTTATCCCCTTTTTAGCTAATCGGTGATTTCTATGTACTATAGTAAATATTAGTGGTACTGTTTCCTCCCCTGTGTGGTTCGTGAGCGATTTCACTGTATTCCACCCATTTCAAAATTATCATCAGTATTTAGCTTAAGTTATAATAGATTCTTCCTTCAGAAAGGTCTGTTGTACAGTTTCCTCCAACTAATCGCTGTTATTTTCCTTCAGAAACGATAGCCTTACTCGCTGTAAAATTTTGTTAGGGATATGCGATCAAGGTCAGTTATATCGCAATCCAGTAGGCCGATTAGGAAGGGAGAGGTTACAACTTGTTCAGTAGAAGAGATGTGTTTCACACTAGCGAAGATGAACAAGTGCTCATGACTTCTAACGTATGCATTTTAGACGCCATGTTTATAGGTTTCTTTCTCGTTTTGATCAATACTTCCTATTCCCAAAATATGGAAAGCAAAGACCTTTCATAATATCAAAGAATAACAAGTGTTCGTATCTCTGAGGTATTAATTTTAGAATCCATACTAGTTTCTATGTAAGGAATCTATCTCTAAGATTGGTATTGCTTTCTGGTACACCCTGTATATGTCGGCTGATGTAGGAGTTTTAAGTTCTATGTCTGACAATGGGGATACGTTCGTAACGATACACTCTGGGTAGGCTAGCGGCAGTGCTTCGACTCTGAGTGTCTTTGAGATTCCACGAGAGCATCGATTTTCAGCGTGCGCCAGGAAACAGATGCCGCGCAAGGGTAGAATAGGAGACGGGGCTTGACAGGTACACTGACGGCAATTTGCTAGCAGCCACGAGTACGTGAGGTTTCTCATGACAGTGGCGAGTGTTACCTTGCAAGGGAGGCAAGTTTTCCTGTTGGAGGTGGCGTGACTATGTGAACATTTGTGCACGTCGGTTCCTCAGTGGCATTTAACTTGCTGGTTTTGAGCACTTCCATGAGGAAGGCTGCTTCTGATTCCACCATAAAAACATTTCGTGTAAGACTACGCCGGCCGGTGTAGCCGAGCGGTTCTAGGCGCTTCAGTCTGGAACCGCGCGACCGCTACGGTCGCAGGTTCGAATCTTGCCTCGGGCATGGATGTGTGTGATGTGCTTAGATTAGTTAGGTTAAAGTAGTTCTAAGTTCTAGGGTACTGATGACCTCAGATGTTAAGTCCCATAGTGCTCAGAGCCATTTGAATCATAGTTGTCAATATATGCGAAAGTACTGCTGTTGCAGGATTTTGTGCATGAAGTGATCTCTCGATTATGTCTCGTAAACGTTTGATAGGATTCATGTTGGGTGGTCTCGGTGACCAACCATTCGCTCGAACTGTCCAGAATTTTCTTCAGACCAATCATGAACAACTGTGGCGCGGTGATACGGTGAATTGTCATCCCTAATGGGAACATGAAGTCCATGTGTGGTTGCAGATGGTCTTCAAGTAGCCGAACATAACCATTTCCTGTCAACGATTGGCTCAGTTGGATCAGGGAACCCAGTTGAATCCATGCGACCACAACCGAAACCATCATGGAGCCACCACCACCTTGCACAATGCCTTGTTGACAACTTGTGTCCATGGTTTCGTGGGGTCTACGCCACATACGAACCCTACCATCAGTTCTTACCGACTGAAATCGAAATGCATCTGATCAGGCCACGGTTTTTCCGATGGTCTAGGATTCCAACCGGTATGGTTACGAGCCCAGTACAGACACTGCATGCGATGTCGTGCTTTTATCAAACGCACCTGAATCAGTCGTTTGCTGTCGTAGTCGACTAACGCCAAATTTCGCCACACTGTCCTATCGGATACGTTCGTTTTACTCATACATTGATTTCTAGGATTTGTTAGTTGTCTGTTAACGCTGACATCTCTACTTACAAGCCGCTGATACGTAATCAGTGCCGCTTGTTGCATTGTAAAATGTTAATTACATCCGGAGATATTGTAACCTAAAGTTGACGCTTGAGTACCACTCCTCCGCTGTTCGATCGTGTGTATCGGAGAGCACTGAATTCCGTAGGGATCCAAAGGGAACGGTGATGGACCTTAGGTACAGAAGAGACTGGAACAGCACATTACGTCCACATGCTAACACCTTTTTATTGGCCTTTTTCACTGACGCACATGTACATTACCATGAGGGGTGAGGTACACGTACACACGTGGTTTCCGTTTTCAATTACGGAATGTGCGGAATGTCCCACTGGAAACGGGTCGACATATGTGGTATCAGCATGATGGTGCACCTGCACGTTCCGCAATTAACAATAGGCTGACCCTTGACAGGATGTTCGACGGGCGTTTCATAGGACGTGGAGGACGCATAAATTGGCCAGCCCGTTCTCCTGATCTTACACCTCTGGACTTCTTTCTGTGGGGAACGTTAAAGGAGAATGTGTACCGTGATGTGCCTACAACCCCAGAGGATATGAAACAACGTATTGTGGCAGCCTGCGGCGACATTACACCAGATGTACTGCGGCGTGTACGACATTCATTACGCCAGAGATTGCAATTGTGTGCAGCAAATGATGGCCACCACATTGAACATCTATTGGCCTGACATGTCAGGGCACTCTCTATTCCACTCCGTAATTGAAAACGGAAACCACGTGTGTACGTGTACCACACCCCTCATGGTAATGTACATGTGCGTCAGTGAAAAAGACCAATAAAAAGGTGTTAGCATGTGGACGTAATGTGCTGTTCCAGTCTCTTCTGTACCTAAGGTCCATCACCGTTCCCTTTGGATCCCTACGGGATTCGGTGCTCTGCGATACATACGATCTAACAGCGGAGGAATGGTACTCAAGCGTCAACTTTGGGTTACAATATCTCCGAATGTAATTAACATTTTACAGTGCAACAAACGGCACTGATTACGTATTTGTTTATATGTTCAGATGTGCTAACAAAACTAACGGGGTCCCATTTAAAAAAACGTAGGTTTGTATTAAAAATCATACTTCCGTGCATTTTTGTCTGGTTTGTATTAACCAATTCCACTAGCCCCTCTCCTCACGTTCGGTCTGTGGAATCGATTCGTCAGTATTTGATGTGGTTTACGAAATATATCCAGTGGTAATGTTAGGTGACTCACCCTATATATATATATATATATATATATATATATATATATATATATATATATATATATACTCCTGGAAATTGTCCCAGGAAGGGGAAACTTTATTGACACATTCCTGGGGTCAGATACATCACATGATCACACTGACAGAACCACACCACAGGCACATAGACACAGGCAACAGAGCATGCACAATGTCGGCACTAGTACAGTGTATATCCACCTTTCGCAGCAATGCAGGCTGCTATTCTCCCATGGAGACGATCGTAGAGATGCTGGATGTAGTCCTGTGGAACGGCTTGCCATGCCATTTCCACCTGGCGCCTCAGTTGGACCAGCGTTCGTGCTGGACGTGCAGACCGCGTGAGACGACGCTTCATCCAGTCCCAAACATGCTCAATTGGGGACAGATCCGGAGATCTTGCTGGCCAGGGTAGTTGACTTACACCTTCTAGAGCACGTTGGGTGGCACGGGATACATGCGGACGTGCATTGTCCTGTTGGAACAGCAAGTTCCCTTGCCGGTCTAGGAATGGTAGAACGATGGGTTCGATGACGGTTTGGATGTACCGTGCACTATTCAGTGTCCCCTCGACGATCACCAGTGGTGTACGGCCAGTGTAGGAGATCGCTCCCCACACCATGATGCCGGGTGTTGGCCCTGTGTGCCTCGGTCGTATGCAGTCCTGATTGTGGCGCTCACCTGCACGGCGCCAAACACGCATACGACCATCATTGGCACCAAGGCAGAAGCGACTCTCATCGCTGAAGACGACACGTCTCCATTCGTCCGTCCATTCACGCCTGTCGCGACACCACTGGAGGCGGGCTGCACGATGTTGGGGCGTGAGCGGAAGACGGCCTAACGGTGTGCGGAACCGTAGCCCAGCTTCATGGAGACGGTTGCGAAAGGTCCTCGCCGATACCCCAGGAGCAACAGTGTCCCTAATTTGCTAGGAAGTGGCGGTGCGGTCCCCTACGACACTGCGTAGGATCCTACGGTCTTGGCGTGCATCCGTGCGTCGCTGCGGTCCGGTCCCAGGTCGACGGGCACGTGCACCTTCCGCCGACCACTGGCGACAACATCGATGTACTGTGGAGACCTCACGCCCCACGTGTTGAGCAATTCGGCGGTACGTCCACCCGGCCTCCCGCATGCCCACTATACGCCCTCGCTCAAAGTCCGTCAACTGCACATACGGTTCACGTCCACGCTGTCGCGGCATGCTACCAGTGTTAAAAGACTGCGATGGAGCTCCGTATGCCACGGCAAACTGGCTGACACTGACGGCGGCGGTGCACAAATGCTGCGCAGCTAGCGCCATTCGACGGCCAACACCGCGGTTCCTGGTGTGTCCGCTGTGCCGTGCGTGTGATCATTGCTTGTACAGCCCTCTCGCAGTGTCCGGAGCAAGTATGGTGGGTCTGACACACCGGTGTCAATGTGTTCTTTTTTCCATTTCCAGGAGTGTATATACCCATACCTTCAGCCAATGGGCGTTCAGATCGCTGTTGCTAGGCTGATCTGACGTCACGTTTGTGGACATCGTGACGCAAGTTTGTCTCGGAACACTGTCTCAGATAGTAAGATCCTTCTCCCGAATAGTCGGATATTGTCCTTACTAAGGATGCACAACATTACATCCTATGATTCCATCTCTAATGTTCCTTGCTGACGCTTAATTGTTAAATGTACATTCATCCTCGCCGCTACTGAGCATTGTCGATCGCATAAATATGCCTAATACGTGGCTTAAACTCGTGAAGGGAATGCACATATGCATTACACGCTGACCATGGTGAGAGTTAATGCCTGAAATTTGGTATTCTCGGTACACTCTTGACACTGTGGATCTAGGAATACTGAATTCTCTAACCATTTCCGAAATGGCATGTCCCATGCGACTAGCTTCAATTATTAATCCGCGTTCAAAGTCTGTTAACCCCGTCGTGCGACCATAATCATGTCGGACAACTTTTTACATGAATCAACTGAGTACAAATGACAGCTCCGTCAACGCCCTTTTATAATTTCTGTATGTGGTACTACCGCCACCTGCATAAGTACGCATATTGCTTTCCCACGACTTTTGGCACCTCGGTGTATTTCAGTGCATTTCCCAGTTTGCGGCCGTATCATCATTATAATTATTCTCTATTCGTCTCTACCGTTCCTTACGGCATCACGTGTCCACAGCGACGCCAGGCGTCATTGCGTCTCACGGTGGGCAGTGGTCGTAATGTTTAGGCTCATCAGGGTGATTACACGTCCATACCGGAAATCTGTTACCGCCCCCTGTCCGGAAAATGAGTTGTTGTGTGCAGCATTTGTTACCTCTACGCTCCGATGCAGGCATGTAGAGCGTGGAGCTCGCCGCCCCTTGCGCTAGCGGCAGCAATCTTGTTGACGCCCACTCGTGCCCACCGGCGATAGCGGTTGGCAGCAGTGCGCGGTGATTTCCCTGCGGGCGCGCAGCACTGCTCGTCGACGCGCGGCGCCGGGACGCTCTCCGGAAATTGGAGCCGGCGCGGCGGTGACGACGATACGTCCGCGGCGCCCTCCCGACACACATTCCGGAAGCGGCGGTCGGCGGCGCTTGTGTCCGTCCGCTGAGCTGCGCCGTGTCGAAGGAAACTGGGGCGTCCGGTGTGGTCCACTTCGTGATTCGGAAAGACGAGGATTGCAAAAGTGTCCCAAAATATCACTGCCATTAGAAGTAGCATACGCGCAGTATTTTGGTTTACCGCTTCTAGAGAGGTAACGGGGGAGAGGAAAAAGAAATGACCACCAGAAAAAATACAGATCTTGTGTTTGCTACTACCCCTTTCGTACATCAGTATCTACATAAATACATATACCGATCAGATCGTACCTACGTCATCTATGCATCCACAATGCCATAACGCTTTCATTCACTCTGCTATTCACAGAGATACTTCTATTCCACTCTCGAAAGAGAAATTCGAGGAAGAAATTAATATAATCAAAACGATAGCAGTTAATAACGAATACGAATGTGCCATAGTCGATAACATCCTTAAAAAGAAAACTGTAAAAAGAATCAATACACTCGGCAATTCTATCATTGATTCCAGTCTAAAGAAGAAGTATTTTTCTATTCCTTTCTTGGGGCCCATCTCCAATAAGATCCAAACTCTTTTTCGTAATACATACAACTGTAATGTCGCCTTTTCAACCAATAATAGTTTGAAAAAAATTTTATTCATAATTTAAAATCGACCCATTCGTCTTTAAAAACTCTGGTGCCTGTAGGATTCTTTGCGACACCTGCTCGTTTTACTACAAAGGACTACAAAGGACAAACAGGACGTGCCTTTAAACTCAGATATAAAGAACATCTTTTAAGAAAAAATGGTACTAACACCCAAAATTCGTCTTTTGCTGACCACCTGCTAATTACAGGTCACGCGCCTAGAGCTGTTCACGATATCAACGTTTTGCACACTTAAAAGAAAGGGCGCAGATTAGATGTTCGTTCATTAACTGGTTTCTATTAATTACATTTCATGTTAAACCGATCATCTATTCGCTGAGTTATTCAGCTCCGTTTTGTAATTCTGTAATGACGTTTTTCAGCTTTTAAACTGTACTTCTAAGCTCTTGTGTAGACAAAGTGTTACCATGTCTGCTGCTGTCAGATAAAATACTGTCTCTTACTTTTCTCCTGTCTATATTTGGAATGTTAAGTAGCCAGTTTGTATTTGCGGCTACTAGATGGCACTTTTGGCATAACGTCCACCTGCCCGCAATTGCTAACGCGAGCGCCTCAGTCTGATGCTACCGCAGCTCGACATGTGGTGCAGCCCTTAGTGGGTTGCCTCTATGTTTTCTGTTTTAATATTTTGTGACTAAAGCGTTGACGCTTCATATTTATTTTATATGTGACATGCCAGTTTTAAAAGTTTTATTTCTGATGAAGGCACTCTTAGAAGCGGCCGAAACCTAGGTCAAAAAGACTTCATTTTCGCGACCAAGGGCTGCAGTTGTTTTATTTTGTCTTAAAACGATCTGATTTTAGTGTATGATATACCGAAATTTTCAGGAGAGTGAAAAATACAGGGTGGTTATTATTGAACCTTCAATACTTGATACAGTGTACAAGGAAAGCTATTTACCGTATGGGCACCTGATTTTATTGGAACGATGTTCAGACTGTGTGCTGCAGGATTTGCATTTACAGTTGTGTCAGTGTTGTGACTTGTCGTTAGGCGTCAGTACTGGTACGGCGATGCAGGATTGAAACACAAGCATCAGTGTGCTTCGCAGCTGCAGACAGTGAAGATGGGTCTGGACTAGGTGAACGGGACCTTACCTGTAAAGCTGTTTTATTAAAATAACAGCAGTAGTGCAACGTGTTAAATAAATACGGAGAGGCCCTCTTTCCGCATCTTGGTTGAGGAACGCGATTCGGAGTTCGATTTAACTGGCGATTTGGGTATTGCTCTTGGGAGAGGTCGACGGCCAATTGCACCACAACTGTTGAAGAAATTACTGTTGCCGTGGCTGAGAATGCTGGACGTAATGCGTGACCTTCAAGCAGTGCACAAGCCGCGTCATGACACCGGAACTTTGTATAGTCCACCGTTCGAGAAGTGGTTCAAATGGCACTGAGCACTATGGGACTTAACATCTGAGGTCACCAATCCCCTAGAACTTAGAACTACTTAAACCTAATTAACTTAAGGACATCACACACATCCATGCGCGAGGCAGGATTCGAACCTGCGACGTAGCGGTCGCGCGGTTACAGACTGAAGCGCCTGGAATCGCTCGGCCACCGAGGCCTGCTGTTCGAGAAGTGCTGCGACCAACAGTGAAATGGTATCTCTAGTGTGCTTCCAGGGGCTTCGTGGATGTAGATGGTTGTCACACAGAGCAATGTTTATAACACATAACGTAAACATGGTACACAATTAACGTGTTTCTTTCAATGGTTTATTCCTTATTTCTCATGCAGATGTCCTTACAAATGGTTCCACAAAGTTCCATCATCTTACGATCACTCGTATTTGATGGAGCCCCTCTCAAGTAGCGAGAGTTTTTATTATAACCACCTTGTACATTATGGAGTAGAAAACAGAAAATTTTAATCTTTGTATATCCATGAAACTTCCTGGCAGATTAAAACTATGTGCCCGACCGAGACCCGAACTCGGGACCTTTGCCTTTCGCGGGCAAGTGCTCTACCATCTTAGCTACCAAATCACGGCTCACGCCCGGTCCCCACAGCTTTACTTCTGCCAGTATCTCGTCTCCTACCTTCCGAACTTTACAGAAGCTCTCCTGCGAACCATGCAGAACTAGCACTCCTGAAAGAAAGGATATTGGCGAGACATGGCTTAGCCACAGCCTGGGGGATGTTTCCAGAATGTGAATTTCACTCTGCAGCGGAGTGTGCGCTGATATGAAACTTGTATATCCATATTTGAAACGGACGACTTGGAACGTCAGCTAGTATAATATATGTTAAAAAATGACGTAATTCCTCCAGCTGTATTAAGGTGTTAGTTACCACCTGCCTTACGCATGGAACACGCCTATCTCACAACTGACTACTATTGTTAGACGCATACGGCTTCTGTCAGCAAGTATGGGCCTCAAGATGTTGTTGTAACAACATCGAACCTAGTTGCCAATAAAACCAACACCTTAATACAGCTGGAGGAATTACGTCATTTTTTAATATAGAAAATTTTGAATTCGCATCTGACGTACAACTGACCCATCGTAATCGCCGCTCCCCCCAGTGCTGATGTTATGGGACAAGGAGCAGTGTAAGAGGCGAGTTGGAAGCAGAAGGCGAAGGCTGCGGGTGGCGTGTCTGCCCTGGGCGGTGCCGCTGAACCCCGGGCCTGCGGCGGTATCGCAGGGAGCATCTGGAGCTGCACGGGCCAGCCGGGGCAGGGCCGCCTCCCCGGGGACGTCGCCGGAGGCGGAGGAGGTTAACGGGGGCGGCCGCGCCGCGCCGCTCCGCGCATTGCATTTATGCATGAAGTGCCGGCGCGCGCGCCCTCTATATATGTATGCAGACGCGGTAATTTATACGATTCGTGATTGTGTGTAGAAAGTATGCGGCGATAAGCGCGTAATTAGAGTGACTCGTTGCGCTGAGTGTGAACAGCGGCCGGGGGCCATTGTGATAGTATCTGGACGTCACGTCATTCGCCGCCTGCAATTACAATTAATGCCCCGCGCGGCGCGGCACGGCGGACTGCAGACGGGCCCAAATTACACGTTCTTATTAAGTGCGCCCTCGTGAATGCCGGCTGCACGTCCTCCCACTGCCACCCCCGCCGCCCGCCGCCCCCGTGGCTGCCGTGATTTTCGTTCCTCGAGGACTTACCTCCGCCTCCGCCTCTCGGCGCCGCTGAATTTAAAGTGGGGGCGGAGACGGAGTTTATTAATAAGTAGCGGCATTTAGAGCGGAAGCTGCGCCTCCGACCGCCTGCGTGGGCGGCGGGCGCTCCGCTTCGCAGCAGAGCCTCTCTCGCCAGTTATTGCGTCTACTTTCCACGGGAATCGCGTGATATATTTCCACCGCCTTGAATTGGCCTACAGTTTCCACCCACGGTTAGAAAGTGGAGCACAAACAGGCGAAGATAATTGCTACATACTTTTTTCAGCGGTTACTGGTTAAATGTTGGCTGGCCGCTTACCAGGCTTGTCCGTTTGACTTCTGACTCATGCAGATTCTCTACGTACTGGGGCTACAGCTTTGGTTCCGCCGTCTTTTCTCAAAGTTCGAGACTTTATTGTGAGCATCTTACAAGAAATTTACGTTTCAAAGTATTGGCCATCGCTGGTCACTACTTTCTCTCATCTTTCGCGCAGCATACGAATCCCGCTGCGGAAGAACTGGGTGTCTCTCGAGAAGATCCGTGCATCGATCCAATTTTGCAGTTGATCATATGACAGGAAGCGCTGGGCAGCCAGGTCGTGTGCCATTGAACTAATAAGTTGTTATTCAAGGGGAACAACGTCTGGAGAATACGGCGGGTGGGGTAGGACTTCCCATTTCAGCGTTTCTAGTTGTGTTTTGGCGGGTCTTGCGACATGGGGTCGAGTACTGTCATGCTGCAAAATCACTTTTTATGTATATCGTTGTGCTTCAAAAATGGCTAAAATGGCTCTGAGCACTATGGGACTTAACTTCTAAGGTCATCAGTCCCTTAGAACTTAGAACTACTTAAACCTAACTAACGTAAGGACATCACATACATCCATGCTCGAGGCAGGATTCGAACCTGCGACCGTAGCGGGCGCCCGGTTCCAGACTGTAGCGCCTAGAACCGCTTGGCCACACCGGTCGGTTTATCGTTGTACTGTGACCGTTTGTCTTTCAGTGCTTGGCTCAAACACATCAATTACTTTCAATAACGATCTCCTGTGATTGTTCTCTTCGGTTGCAGTAGCATCGAAAGCTTTATCTCTCTTTCACAACCACGCCGGTCTTCAACGTCAAAATCACCGTTCTTGGAGCATGGAAACCATTTTTTACATATTCACTGTCAGACGTCTCATCATAGGTCTTACCCAGCTTTTTATGAGCCTCAGTCGCACATGTCTTCACATCAAACCAGAAAATTAAACCCTCCCGCAGGTGACGAGAATTGGGCTCGTAAGTTGAGATATTCAGCCGAGAATAACTTTAAGATGCAATCAAAAATCGACAAATACTCTGATGGCGTTATGTTCTCATATGCCTAAGTTTACTGTATGACACTTACGACCTACGACTTGCACCACTACTTTCCACTATTGCCATCTACTGCCAAAGGGCGGAAGCAAAGTTGTAAACCTAATATCTTTGGGAAGTTGCCGACGTCGTTCTTTCACTAATATTGTCATTATTGCTATTACGATCTGTATAGATCTAACTGACGATGGGGCCTAAGCCTCTACTTAAATGAAAATGATTCCAATGGTTTAATGGTCGACTTGGACTTACTGCGAGAATTTTGGGGAATTGTAGCTCATCTGTAAAGGAGACTACACATAGGACGCTGGTGTGACCGATTATTGTCTACTGTTTGAGTGTTTTGAATCCGCACCAGGTCGTTTTAAAGTAAGATATCGAAGCAGTTCAGAAGCGGGCTGCTACATTTGTTAAAGGTAGCTTCGAACAAAGCGCAATTGTTACAGAAAATCTTCAGAATTTCAAATGGGAGTACCTGGAAGGAAGAAGAAGCTCTTTTCTAGCAAGCTGTCTGCAGAACGATTCTACTGCCGCTAACAAATGTTTCTCATTAGGTCCATGAACATAAGACACGAGAAACTTGGGCTCATACGGAGGCATACAGATAGTCTTTCCTCCCTCGCTCTGTTTGCCAGTAGCCGGCCGAAGTGGCCGTGCGGTTAAAGGCGCTGCAGTCTGGAACCGCAAGACCGCTACGGTCGCAGGTTCGAATCCTGCCTCGGGCATGGATGTTTGTGATGTCCTTAGGTTAGTTAGGTTTAACCAGTTCTAAGTTCTAGGGGACTAATGACCTCAGCAGTTGAGTCCCATAGTTCTCAGAGCCATTTGAACCATTTTTGTTTGCCAGTGGGCCGGCCGGAGTGGCCGAGCGTTTCTAGGCGCTACAGTCTGGAACCACGCGACCGCTACGGTCGCAGGTTCGAATCCTGCCTCGGGCATGGATGTGTGTGATGTCCTTAGGTTAGTTAGGTTTACGTAGTTCTAAGTGCTAGGGGACTGATGACCTCAGATGTTAAGTCCCATAGTGCTCAGAGCCATTTGAACCATTTTTTGTGGCACATGGACGAGCCGGCAGCGGTGGCCGTGCGGTTCTAGGCGCTCCAGTCCGGAGCCGCGCTGCTGCTACGGTCGCACGTTCGAATCCTGCCTCGGGCATGGGTGTGTGTGATGTCCTTAGGTTAGTTAGGTTTAAGTAGTTCTAAGTTCTAGGGTACTAATGACCGCAGCAGTTGAGTCCCATAGTGCTCAGAGCCATTTGAACCATTTGAACACATGGACGACGATGACTTATGAAAGTTTGGATCTGTCTATGAGTTGTGCACGGATGTCAGAAGCGGTTAAGGCGACCCATTTTTTAAAGCCGGAAATTGGGATTCGAGTCCCGGTGCGGCACAAGTTTTCATTGTTGTCAATTACGAACAACTTAAATTGGAACATATAGAAAATGTTGTGGGGAAGGCTAACCAAAGACTACGTTTTATTGTCAGAATGCTGCTCCGCGGTGTGGGATCCTTACCAGATAGGACTGACATAGTACATCAAAAATGCTCAAAGAACGTTTTTACTATCGCGAAATATGGGAGAGAGTGTCAGAAATGATACAGGATTTGGGTTCAAATGGTTCAAATGGCTCTGAGAACTATGGGACTTAACATCTGTGGTCATCAGTCCCCTTAGAACTTAGAACTACTTAAACCTAACTAACCTAAGGACATCACACACATCCATGCCCGAGGCAGGATTCGAACCTGCGACCGTAGCAGTCGCGCGGTTCCGGACTGCGCGCCTAGAACCGCTAGACCACCGCGGCCGGCTACAGGATTTGGGATGGAAATCATTAAAAGAAAGGCATTTTTCATTGCGACGGAATCTTCTCACGAAATTCCAATCACCAGCTTTCTCCTCCGAATGCGAAAATATTTTGTTGACACCAACCGACCTAGGGAGGAACGATCACCACGATAAAATAAGGGAAATCAGAGCTTTTACGGAAAGATATGGGTGTTCATTCTTTCTGCGCGCTATACGAGATTGGAATAATAGAGAATTGTGAAGGTGGTTCGATGAATCCACTGCCAGGCACTTAAATGTGATTTGCAGAGTATCCATGTAGATGTAGATGTAGATCCAGTATACAGCCGACGGTGATCCACATTCGCAACCGGTAATACAGTTCCTGTAGGCCGTTAAGCTTCTGCCGGCAGTCAGTATGTACAGATGCATATGGTGCCACGTGTTTACGAGCAATGCAGAGTGATATTCCTCATGAACAGTAGATTTGCGACATATGTGGCTTATTTTGGGTGTGGACTACAGGTCGCTTATCGAAATGAGAACATGACTTCGTGACGGCTGTAGTGTTGTTATCTTAACTAACGCTAATGTTAGTGAAAATAACTGGTATCCCCTCTGAAATTTACATTACATCACTCAGTTGTCTGTGTAAGCCTGATTATTCAGATAACGTATAGAAGCAATTCATTTCAACCAACACTACCTGATTAAGATCTGACACTTCAATGCGCTCGGTCAACTACTTGGAGTGAACGCGCCATGTCAACGTCAGCACAATTTACAGAGCGTGACGAGCTTTTCCGATTCAACTGTGAATCCTTGTCTCCCTCCCTCCCCTCCCACTTCCCATAGACTGCGGATCAGGTTGGACTTCTACTGTGGTCACAGTGTTAACAAATAAAGGGTGAAGGTTGTCATACGAAAATTAAAATTATACCACCTTAAACCCTGTGAAATTGGGAATGTAGGATAGACTTACTTGCAGAAGTGAAGCTGTGAGGTCGGATCATGAGTCGCACCTGTGTAGTACAGTTGAGAGAAGTCCTGTATGGGTGGGCCTGGATATGGGACCGACTTCCGTCCGAATACATAGTTTTAACGTGACAGGGAGTCTAAGAACAGCCCACACTCTGGGTGCTGAGAGTACGACTCATTCTGGATCCTTGGTCATTGGTGAAAACTACTGCAGATAAACTGTCAAGGAAATCACGTACGGAAAAGTACCGTTTTGATGTAGAGTAAGTTTGAATATCGGATAACTTTCATATCTGCCGCCTCACGGAACGCTCACAGTGGCGGCAACGAGCTCTGATGTGTATAGAAGCTGCACTAAGTGGCGACCCTGGTGTTCATTGTGAAAGGCCTATCGCATACTTCCGTGCATACTGACGGTAGGCCCTGGTGCACGTCCGTGGACAATCACAGACAGACTCACAATAGCGAACGTACCAGCTCCTCTCAACCGTTGTTATTGTTGCACAAAAATGATATGTGGTGCACTACGGCTATCCAGAAACGTACTCCACGCATGCGTTGCGCTGCTCTATCATTACGTACCGCATCGAGATGCGGCACATTTGACTGTGGTCCGATGTTAACATTCATTTGATATCCAAAAAGTACAGTCCCGGACACGTGTTTCTTATCAAAACCTTATCAACTAAGTCTCCTCTACAACTCCTGGAACACTGTAAGAGCAATTGTGAAACAACATGTGTAAGGCTTACTTTCTTTATGCGTCATATCAAGATCTTGCCGGGACTTGATCACATTTGCCAGACTATTGAAATTAATCTCACCATAACTTAATGAATATCAATGAAAAGTTGAAGTTTCGTCAATTTTAAAAGGTGTTGAAAAAGACTTCCACCTCTGTGGTAAACATTGTTGCAGTGAATACATTTAATTATTGTGTGTTGGGCAAGCCACAAACAACAGCCGTTCTTGAATCAGTTATTATTTATTTAGCTTTAAGATACCTGTCTCGGCACTTCACTGTTCCCATCCTCAGGTCTAAGTAGATTAGAACATCAACAGGAATGCAAGTAGTATACGGCTGGTGTATAACACAAAATGGTTCAAGTGGCTCTGAGCACTATGGGACTTAACTTCTGCGGTCATCAGTCACCTAGAACTTAGAACTACTTAAACCTAACTAACTTAAGGACATCACACACATCCATGCCCGAGGCAGGATTCGAACCTGCGACCGTAGCGGTCGCGCGGTTCCAGACTGTAGCGCCTAGAACCGCTCGGTCACTCCGGCCGGCTGTATAACACAAGATGATAATACAGGCGTATAGGTAGACCAGCAAACGTTGTTACACTACACAAAATGTAACATAAAGAGGTATAAAGAGTTAGATTTTCACACAAGCAACACTAACAGAACATATACACATACTGGTTGGCATCAGTAAACTAATAAATTAGACTTAAAAGGTGTCTAATATAACTATAAGGAAAATAAGATGTGACATCATCAGCCAAATGTATGAAATTATCACAAATCAGAACACATACTAGTAGAAGGATGCACATTTTTATACGGTATGTTAGGTATATTCAAGTCTCACAGGTAAAAACAATTTTAATTAGAAAAGGGAAAGCACCCTCCTTTATGTAAGACGTATACAACTATTAGAATCAGCATTGTTTTTACCCGTGTGGTTTGGATGTGGCTTACATTCTCCCCTTTACTAGTTGATTAATGATAATTTCATGCACTTGATTGGTTATATCACATCTTATATCATTTTTAGTTACTATTAGATATCTTTTATGTGTAATATGTTTATTGAATGCCAAAGAGAACGTGAAAATTTTCTGTTTTAGTCTGGTTTGTATAGTGTAGCAGCCTTCGCCAGTCTTGCTTTGTACATGTGTTGTTATCTTTTGTTATACACCAGACATGCACTACATTGCAGGACTGTTGATGTTGTAATGTACAGGGGCCTCAGCATGGCACCAGTGAATTAAAAGTGGTAACTTGAAGGAAAATAGCCGGCCGCGGTGGTCGTGCGGTTCTAGGCGCTCCAGTCCGGAGCCGCGCTGCTGCTAGTTAGGTTTAATTAGTTATAAGTTCTAGGGGACTGATGACCACAGCAGTTGAGTCCCATAGTGCTCAGAGCCATTTGAAGGAAAATAAATAAGACTGATTGAAACACGGATGTTGTTTGGTGTTTGTTCTACATATTGTTTGATCAGCCGCTGACCTGTGTCCATGATGGATCCAAGATCATTTAATTACTGTCACAATCAATATGGTCGTGCCTTGACAATGACACACCTGTTGCATGTGAATCGCTAGTACTGAGGGAGATGTCGGTGCTGTGGAGTCTTATTTGATTAAGCCTGTGTAACCGACCGTATGCGTGCCGTTGCAATGCTGCAGTTAATTGCTGACACGTCGTTCACGTCTCACTCTGCCTTGTATTTCCCCGTTGCTCGTGTTTAAGTCAAAACTTTTGATGTCGCGCTTCTTGGAATCATTGAACCAAAGCATGAAACGCCTCACGGTCCTCTTTAAGAGTGTAATGCGTCTGAAGACAACTTCTTCCGGTTTTCTCAAAGGATTTATTTGATGAACGCCTTCTGAAAGTACTGTCGCGTCTGTGGGACTTCCCTTTCATCTCAGTTCTGGAGCTTCCGTGTAGTCGCTGGACGACTCACTAGTAGCCGTAATGAGAACCCACGCACTGTTCACGATGGGTCGCAAGTAAGATGAACTGGGAAACGTTTGTTGGTACAGATGGATTAATTCTCTGCACTGCACGCTGTTAAATCGATTTAAAATGTCGTCATCCTCACTTGATCCGCAAGATATGGTTAAGATTATCACTATTCCAAGTTCAATTATTAGGGGCCTTTAGTTATCTCTAACTTCCCTCTGGATGATTTTGAGATCCAACCGCTGGAGTAGAATACGTACATTCGTCATCTGGCTAGTTAGTAATCTTTGCTGGTAACCTCAATTTGAATAACAGCTGAAACTCAATTGGCCAGAATCGCACTAAAGAAGCCACACTTCATGTTACCACAGAAACACCTAATTTATTGGTCTCAGTTAGACCTCGTCAAGACTATTTATTCATTAAAACTGCTCCGTACAGCTAGCTGATGGCTCCAGCGTTTGACTGAGGCAGTTTCGTACCGAACACGTGTACGATCACTAAACAGTAATATTCAGTTGTTAAAAAGGAGAGTTCATAAGTATAATTTCACGCCCCTGCGAAGAAAAGCACATCCAGATTCTTGTGAATCCCAATTGATCACAGAGAAGTGCCAACGTATGACACTTTAAAACACAACCTCTAACCAGAAGGCACACACCTTCGCATCCACGAGGACTGTTGGCTGACTCCATGTGTTACAAAGAGTTTCACGATAATTGTTTCGACATTTAGGTCTTTCAG
Source organism: Schistocerca piceifrons (assembly GCF_021461385.2). Taxonomy (NCBI): domain Eukaryota; kingdom Metazoa; phylum Arthropoda; class Insecta; order Orthoptera; family Acrididae; genus Schistocerca; species Schistocerca piceifrons. The sequence goes on along the minus strand of NC_060139.1, from coordinate 129,410,193 downwards.
CCAGTCAGACTCAGGAACAGAATGGAGGAACTTTCACCGGCCGTTTCCTGCTCCAACTGCTGGTTGCTGTCAGGACTTCGTTACTTTCCTGCTGCTTAAATTGTGAGCTGATACTGGAGTAAACTGATCTGCTATTCATTATACGCCTGTGTGTTTCTGTTGTAATGCTGAATAATCCAAGTGGTGTAATTACAGACCCTCAGACTTCAATAAAAACGAAGTAATTCCAATTTCGAAGAAACAAGTCACTGACAGGTGTGAAAGTCACCGAACTGTCAGTTTAAAATGCCATAGTTGCAAATTATTAACAGGAATTCTTTACAGGAGAATGGAAAAATTAGTAGAAGCCTCAGGGAAGATCAGTTTGGATTCAGGAACACGTGAGGCAGTACTGATCCTAACACTTATCTTAGAATATAGGTTAAGGAAAGACAAACCTATGTTTATAGCATTTGTAGACTAGACAAAGCTTTTGACAGTGCTGACTGGAATGCTCTCTTTGAAGTTCTGAAGGTAGCAGAAGTAAAATACAGGGAGCGAGAGGCTATTTAAAACTTGCACAGAAAGCATACGGCACCAATACGAGTCCAGGGGCATGAAAGGGAGGCAGTGGTTGAGAAGGGAGTGAGACTGGGTTGTAGCCCAACTCCGATGTTATTTAATATGTACATTGAACAAGCAGTGAAGGAAACCAAAGAAAAATTTTGAATAGGAATTAAAGTTCAGGGAAAGTAAATAAAAGCTTTGAGGTTTGCCGATGACATTGTAATTCTGTCAGAGACAGTAAAGGACTTGGAAGAGCAATTGCACGAAACGGATAGTCTTGAAAGGACTTGAAAGGACATCGACTAAAGCAAAACAAGGATAATGGACTGCAGTCAAATTAAATCAGATCAAGCTAAGGGAATCAGATTAGGAGAAGAGGCACTTAGAGTAATAGATGAGCTTTGCTATTTGGACAGCAAAATAACTGATGATGGTCAAAATAGAGAGGATATAAATGGTAGGTTGGCAATGGTAAGAAAAGCATTTCTGAAGAAGAGAAATTTGCTAACTTCGAATACAGATTTAAGTGTTAGGAAGTCTTTTCTGCAGGTATTTGTCTGCAAGTGAAACATGGATGATAAACAGTTTAGATAAAAAGAGGATAGAAGCCTTTGAAACGTGGTGCTACAGAAAAATACTGAAGGTTAAATGGGTCAGTCACGTAACTAATAGGAAAGTACTGAATAGACCTGGGAAGACAAAAATGTTTTGGCATAAATGAACCAAAAGAAGGGTTCGGTTGATAGGACACATCAAGGGATTACCAATTTAGTACTGGAGGGAAGTTTGGGGGTAAGAATAGGAGAAGGAGACCAAGAGATGAATACATTTATCGGGTTCAGAGGGGTGTAGGCAGCAGTAGTTACTCGGAGGTGAAGATGCTTGTGCAGGATAGAGTAACACGGAGAGCTGCATCAAACCAGTCTTCGCACTGAAGACCACAACAATAACAATTAGAGAAACGCTATCTGGTAAAAAGAAAGTAGCCAAAACTACAATTGTGTAGCTGTACTTTTAATTAACAACGAAATTAGAAACAAAAACCGTAAACTAAACAAATTATCCCGTGAAACTGCATTGTACAGTTCGGTGAGCAGTACTAAAATGCGTAACGTCACAGAACGTGACTTGCAATTCCAACAGACAAAGCTACAGAACAAAAAATGATATATAAGTTTACCAATTAAAATTTTAAAAAGAACAAATAACCAACGTATGTCTTTAAAAATGCCCTGTGATTCTACGTACGCAAACTGACTAAATAAACTTGCAAATGCTGAACAATATAGATGCAAATGTAACTTTGCACTGTGAGAATAACTGTTTAGATATGAAACTGAATCTGAAATAAACATTATCTAAATTGATCTGGTATTATATTCTGAAAAGCAAAACTCACTGAGTGATCTAACTGTAACCTGACTGTAATGTAGAAGTGGCTCTGGCAATTTCTATTGGCCTACGCGTGGCAATGGATACTCGATACTGCTCGAAGTGATGAATACAAAATACGGCCCAACAGCAAGCCAGCTAAATAGGAAGGAAGAAACCTTGCGCAAGTGCAGTACAAGGATGTGCGATTATTCTAAGCAGATCATGCTTTGCTTTTGTTTTGTGCAGCTGTGTTTCTCTCCGGGCAGTGCGGCGACGCACGTAATCAGAAAGTAAAATCCTTTCGTGAGGAGACGGTGCTGGAACTTGAAGTTGTTAAATGATTGAAGGAAATTTGACCTTTAAGAAACTGTGCTGCAAAAAGAAACCCAATGCCTGACTATAACAATCAGCATTAAAAAATTTATCTTTCTAACAAATTTTGCTCTTCCAGGTTTAATTTCTAAAAATGGTAAAGGTGCGGTAAGATATATAACTTCTGAGCGCAAGCCATGCGAATATAAAGTGTTACTAACTCTTGTCTGAACAGTGAAACCAGCTAACCCAAACCAATAAAGTGAGATTCCACTAAAATCTTCCCTTATTCACACACATCATAATTACGCGCAAGCAAGCAATGCAGCAACACTTTACCTCAAAAATCTTCACTTATCCTTTTAATCCTTACAAAATTAAAATTCATAATTCATCCTTCCCTGTATCCTTAGCTCTGCGCTCTACAAGCCGTTTTTATCCACTCAATAGCAGCGCCAACACCCGACTGTCTTAGTAGCTGCTCTTAGAATGCTTAGTGCAACGACAACGATTTTGACAACCAAAGATCACGTTTCTTGTACTCAGAACCTCCATGGCGCAACATATTAACTGTCGAAAACTACTTTTTGAAAACTGTTCAGTATACACATGCGACATATGGCAATCCAAATGAAAATAGAGCTTACGTCACTTTTATTAAATACCGAAAATAAACTAGAAACCTTACAATATTTCAAAAGGTCACTAGGCCTTAAGCTGTCATGGGGAAGTCATTAATCCTTATGCCATCATAGCAGGTTTCCACCACAAATGACTTACAAGGGGACTGCCCCTACTTATTATCACCTATTTCGTCCAAATTTCTGGTATATACAGGACTTGTGATAGAAGTGGAACATTTTTGGCGCGGGTTGGATGAAGCACAAGCCATTTATGTTAACAGAGTTTCCCGGCAACTGTTGGTGCAGCATAAAGAATACACGTTGGTAATCCGAAGTTCGTGGAGTCGAGCCCTGTGTCGAAAATGTTTTTCATTTTCAATTTTTACGTTCCTTACAGAGCAAATAAATTAGAATAATGTTTAGTATACTGTATTTATTAGTGTTTTCATAGAAGACATGAAAAGAAAAGCTGAAGTAAAATTTCGTATACAACATTAGATAGTTTTATTAGTTAACGGCTTATAATTTGTACGTGACGGGGTCATAACCATCATAAATACAGGGGAAGAAATGATTTTCTTGCCATCATGCATACGTTACAAAAGACGCATTTTTACAATTACATAGATGTTTTAAGGTTTGTATAGAAAAACAAAAAATGGCTCTGAGCACTATGGGACTTAACAGCTATGGTCATCAGTCCCCTAGAACTACTTAAACCTAGCTAACCTAAGGACATCACACAACACCCAGGCATCACGAGGCAGAGAAAATCCCTGACCCCGCCGGGAATCGAACCCGGGAACCCGGGCGTGGGAAGCGAGAACGCTACCGCTCGACCACGAGCTGCGGCCTATAGATAAACAAACTCAGTTTACATTCAGAAAAGGTCCACACTCGTTGCACAGTTTGGCAGCAAACCATGCGTAGCGCATCATTTTACCAAATATTCTGCATCTACATCTATGCTCTGCAAACTACTATGAGGAGCATGGCAGAGGGTACGTCTCATTGTACCAGTTATTAGAGTTTCTCCCCATTCCATTCACGTATGGAGCATGGGAGGAATGATTGTTTGAATGCCTCTGTGAAAGCAATAATCATTCTAATCTTATCCTCACGATTCCTATGTAAGCGATACGTAGGGGATTGCAATATATTCCTAGAGTCATCATTTAAAGCCGGTTCTTGAAACTTTATTAACAGACTTTCTCGGGAAAGTTTACGACCAAGATTCTGCCAGTTCAGTTCTTTCAGTATCTCTGTGACACTCTCCCACGGAGTAAACAAACCTATGACCAATCGTGCCGCCCTTCTCTGCGTACATTAAATATCCTCTTGCAGTCCTGTTTGGTACAGGTCCCACACACTTGAGTAGTATTCTAGGATGGGTCGCACACGTCATCTGTAAGTAACCTCCTTTCATAGACTGATTACATTTCCCCAATATTCTACCAATAAACCGATGTCTACCACCTGCTTTACCCACGAATGAGCCTTTGTAATCATTCCATTTCATATCCCCAAAAAGTATTACACCCAGGTATTTCTGTGAGTTGGCCGACACCAGCAGTGACTCACTGACCTTATAATAACAGGATAATCTGTTTTTTAATTCTTTGAAATGCCCAGTTTTACATTTCTGAAAATTTAAAGCAATTTGTCACTCTTTCTACCACTTACGAATCTTAACAACGTCTGACTGAATATTTATGCAGCTTCTTTCAGATAGAACTTCATTATAAATAACTGCATCGTCTATAAAAAGGCTGATGATACTATGAATATTGTCTGCAAGGTCATTAATATACAACGTGAACAGCAAGGGTTCCAAAACACTTCCCTGCGGCACACCCGAAGTTACTTCTACATCTGACGGTGACTCTCCATCGAAGACAACATGCTGTGCCCTCCCTACCAAAAAGTCCTCAATGCAGTCACAAATATCACTTGATACCCCTTATGATCGTACTTTTGACACTAAGAGTAGGTGTGGTACTGAGTCAAATGCTTTTCGGAAATCGAGAAATGCCGCATTGACCTGATTGCCTTGATCCAAAGCTTTCAGTATGTCATGTGAGAAAAGTGCAAGTTGGGTTTCACATGATCGATATTTTTCGAATCCATGATGGTTGACATTGAAGAGGTCTTTCTGTTCAAGGTATCTCATTATGTTTGATCTCAGAATATATTCTAAGATTCTAAAATAAATCTATGTCAGTGGTATCGGACGGTAGTTTTGTGGATCACTTCTACTACCCTTGTTGTAGACAGGTGTGACCCGTGCTTTTCTTCAAGAACTGGGCATGTGTTTTTGTCCGAGGGATCTACGATAAGCCGGCCACGGTGGCCGTGCGGTTCTAGGCGCTTCAGTCCGGAATCGCGGGACTGCTACGGTCGCAGGTTCGAATCCTGCCTCGGGCATGGATGTGTGTGCTGTCCTTAGGTTAGTTAGGCATAAGTAGTTCTAAGTTCTAGAGGACTGATGACCTAAGATGTTAAGTCCCATAGAGCCATTTGAACAATTTTTTGGATCTACGATGGATTATAGTTAGAAGAGGGGCTAACTCAGCCGCAGATTCAGTATAGAATCTGAGGGGATTCCTTCGCACACTTGAGCTTTGTCCAGTTTTAACGATTTCAGCTGCTTCTCAACACCACTGACTCTAATACTGATTTCATCATCGTTCCGGTGGTACGAGGGTTCAATTGCGACAATTCTCCTCTGCTTTCCTTTGCAAAGGGACATTTGAAAACGGAGTTAAGAATTCCAGCTTTTGCTTTGCTACCTTCAATTTCATTTCCTGTCTCATTATCTAGGAACTGGACACTATCAATTTGGTACCACTAACAGCCTTTATATACATCCACGATTTCTTTGGATTCTGTGAAAGATAGTGATGTACGATGGAATGAATTCTGATGCATTGTGAGGATGTGATTTATTTTTCTCTTGATAGTGATGAACGCAGTTTTGAAGGTTTCCGATCCAATTTTATATCTGACGATAAAAATTGACATCACAGGGCTGCACTATAGAAGTGGATTTGTGGATAGTCACTTAGATATTAGTCTATGGTAATATTGATCTTGAAAAATCTCATACAATTGTGAATTTGTTTGTCTTCTCCATGAATCAATTAATGGAAGAAATTTGTTCTCCTGCCCTGCAGGCAAGTCTTCATCTCATCAGTCTTTTTTTTTCTATAAGACTATTGTAAGTTCCCCAGATTTTGACGGAGTAGTGGCGACATTGCTGTATTTTACCGCGTACTCCTCCACAGTTTTTTGAATGCTGTACCCAAAAGAGCCACTACTCTGTTTTAAGCAAATGTAAACTGTTGGCAACAATTTTCCATCAAGGGTGGGTTACTTTGTTCATATTTTGGTTTATTTGCAGTGTAAGTAACGTAAAAATTGAAAAAGAAGTTTCCAAAAGGACTTAACCCCACGCCTCTCGGATTTACGCTATGCCAGCTGCTACCTGGCAAACACGCAAACATAGAATGCTCACTCTTCGTCCGATTTGCGCCAACTTTTTTTTTTTTTTTTTTTTTTTTTTTTTTTTTTTTTTTTTTTTTTTTTTTTTAAGCGACTTGTAATCTGGAGCTCCCAGTTCCGTCACTTTTATTTCTGGCCAAGCCTTGCACGTGCCATAAATTTGGACGAAATCGGTGATGACGAGTAGGCACGACCTCCTTGTTAGAAAGATTACAGAAAGGCGTACTCAACATCTCCAGGCTGGACAAAGACCCCTTTCCTCCAGAAACCGGCAAGCCAAAAGGACGAGCTCATGAATGCTGTCAGAAATGATATGTTACGTCAGGGTTACTCTATGCTTACTGGACTGTGTCCTTGAGAGAAAAGTTCCTTGCTCACCATGTGCTTCCACGAACCTTCTTGGATAGATGCAAGCAATGAACGCAACTCGTGTGGAAAGTATCGGCCTTGTAATCTTCTTCCTCGTAAGCAGCGCATGGATCTGATAAGGACAGCAAATATTTGTATCGTCCTTGCAGTGTAGTAGAATTTTTGTCGGAATAGAAAATTTACTTTTTCTGTAAGCAAGGACAACAAGTTGTCCAAGAATTTTCGCAATTCTGCCACAGTCCGTGTCGCTCACCTTGTTTTGCGAGTCAAAGTAAAAGGAATGGTCAGTTAGTCGGAGGGCACTAAAGTCGTGAATGATCCTTTCGGATGATTGGCATCGTGCACCGTAACAACATCCTACTTGCTGTAGATGGTACGAGGTTGTAGATGTAAACTGTCTGTACATGTTGAGTGGCGTCGTCACATCTCATGTTTGGGTCACCATTCTCCTAATCAAAGTTTATAACAAGTGCAGCATCATGCGTATACAGAAATTCCTGAGCTGTTAATACAAGGTGTTCAGAAGAAAGTGTCGAACACTTGAGAGATGTTAGTACTCATCGAAACAAGAAAAACAAGTCCAGGAAACAAGGGTCGGGAAATGCATACCTTCTGACGTAAGTCCAATAAACACGGATCCCGAAATGCATACTTTGGTTCAAATGGTTCAAATGGCTCTGAGCACTATGCGACTTAACTTCTGAGGTCATCAGTCACCTAGAACTTAGAAATAATTAAACCTACCTAACCTAAGGACATCACACACATCCATGCCCGAGGCAGGATTCGAACCTGCGACCGTAGCAGTCGCTCGGTTTCAGACTGTAGCGCCTAGAACCGCGCGGCCCTTCCGGCAGGCATGCATACTTTCTGCGATAAACAAGTGTTTACAGGTAGTTTTCAACGTGGTGTCTGTTCATGACAGTACACCCCTCTGTTCTCCGGTGTAAGGAATGACGCAGCCTTTGAAGTATAAGCGGTTGTTGTTGTACCTACTGTCACGCACTGAAGACGCTAGCCTGTAGTGTCCGCGCATCGCTGTTTGGCGTGGCTGAGACCAATTCCTTCAAGAGCCCCATAACCAAAAGTATAGGGGATTGGGGTCTGGAAAACGAGCAAGTCAAGGTGTGCCCCTCCCCGACCCCCGACCCGTACCAATACAGCGGTCCTGAAATACCTGCGTCAGATGTTCGCGCACATTGCGACAAAAGTGCACTGGTGCGCCATCATGTGTGAACCACATTTGTATTCGTTGCTGCAATAGCACAGCCTCCACCAAGACAGGCAATACATTAATGGCAAAGTCCACATAATGCGCCACAGTTAACCTTAATGGGCCTATTAATCTATTGGAAAGTACGCCTAACCATACTGTGACTGAGAATTGGTGTTGATTATCTCTTTCCTGAATTTCTTGGGGTATTTACATTTTTTCATACATGCTCGTTATCGAAATTCAGAACACCATCTCTTGTGAACGCTGCCTCATCGGTAAATAAAATCCTGAATGTGAACAGTGGATCTGAGGCACACTTCTGCAACAGCCGTTGGCAGAACCGCCGCCTGCCTTGATGATCGTGTGGCCTTAGGGCCTGAAAGCGCTGTTTATGATAATGCATACAACAACTGTTCATGAAGAACCCTCCAGATATGAGACACGCTCTCTGCTGCTGCTAATCGTCGCACACTGGACCCAGACGTTCCTTCCACCGAACGTAGTACACGCTCTTATACATAAACGCGGACAGTTATTTTTTTTTTTTTTGCATTTTGTCCGTTATTGATCTTTGTGTTTGGTCGTTGCGGACGTCGCAAGACATCCTGTTCAAGTTCGGTGGTTGATCCTTCCACTCAGTTTTTTTATTACAGAGGCCAAGCGGCTCTCTGACCGAACACGCTGAGCTACCGTGCCGGCGATCCATCTGAGCCACCGAGGGCACAGAGGATAGTGCAACTGCAGGACTTTATCGCCGGCACGCTCCCCGTGAGACCCACATTCTCAACTTATAGTCCACACACTACATTCGTAGTGCCCCTGTCATTATACCCATTACTCGTGGGGGACCGATGACCATAGCAGTCTGGTCCCTTTAATCCCACAAACCAACCAACCATTACTCGTGGCAGACAATCCACCGAGTCCCGTAAGAGTTCAGGTAAATCGTGTGCATCCGCACTGAAGAAGGCCATCAGCCGGTTAGCCTTAAACGATATGAAGATGGCATCTCTTCTTTCGGATATGTCTTCATAACGCTCCTCTGTGTCTCGCGTGCGGACTGTCTGGTGCTTTCCACTGTCAGTCTTTCGAGGTAAAAGGGTGCCTGTGTCCCTTAGACGCTAGAAAAGTCTGGCGAACAACTTTATCAGAGGGCACTTGCGCTGTGAATATTTTTCAGCGTAGTAGGCACGGGCTCACAGACTACGTCCATTTGCTAAAACGTAGAGTATCGTATCTGCCATTTTAGTTTCATTGCTAACAAGTGGTGGAAGGGAGATAATGTAAATTTACTACACCGTATGGACGTACAAACAACGCAATAATGGTAAACACATAAGTGAATCCGCATTTGCAAGAAGGTAAAACACCATGATACGTGTCCAGGATTGACAGAACTGTACTATAAGGGACGCAAACACGGCGAAACGTAACGTAGCCTACAACACGACACGAACCACGCAACTGACTGCAGACCACCAAATGGTAGGCAGGGTACTATGAGTAAGACATTACAATACCCTGCCGACACGTTTCACGGAGCAGCAATGTCACGACTGTGCTAATATCCGCGCAGCCTTTCCTATAAATACGTGTTTATCTCGGAAAGAAGACGCTTCCAGACCCATATCTCTAGGACGTATTTTTCTTGCTTTGATGAATACTGCCGCCTCTCAAAGTATTCGACACTTTTTTTGAACACCCTGTATATAACTTCTGTGGTACCCGTCTCCTTACTAGAGGCTGTTAAAAGCACAGCAGTTCGAGTGTTACTGTTGGAAGACATTTCAATCTCCGGCAAAAGGAGGAGAATAGGTGGTGAAAACATCCTGATTTGTGAATTTGGTCTAGCTCCTGAATAATATTTTAAACTCTCTTCAGTGTCTCGTAGAGTGAGGGTCTAAGGAAGTGACCATTGCTGGGCTGCCGGCGCTGAGTGTTGTTAAGTACGGCGACGTGACAAACACCGGGTGAATGGGATGGTTGGCAAGTGCGAGCAGTCTCGGTGAGCAGAAAGTCCAGCGGAATCGTGGCATATTTTAGCCTCTGGTGAGGCGTAACTTCACGAGTACTTCAGCCTGCGAGCGCGCGTTACTGTAATGACGGACTTTATCTTGAGTTATCTGAATAAATTCAGCAACCAGCAACTAATTATACAGGGTGATTCTAAAGTCACTATACATTTCAGTGATATAGTGAGTCACTATACATTTCAGTGATACAGTAAAGGAATACTTATTTCTTGCAGGTACTACGACAGAATGCTAACCAAAGAAGAACGAATCTTTGTTGTTTCTGCTCGTCTTCGTGGAATGACGTATGAACAGGTACAGACAGACTTTGCCCGTCGGTTCCGGAAATCAGGCCCCACCAGGCTTGTTATCAAGACCCTCGTCAATAAATTCCAGCGTACTGATACTGTTGCAGATGAAGAACGTCCAGGGAGGCCGGCTCTGGCTCTGAGCACTATCGGACTCAACTGCTGAGGTCATTAGTCCCCTAGAACTTAGAACTAGTTAAACCTAACTAACCTAAGGACATCACAAACATCCATGCCCGAGGCAGGATTCGAACCTGCGACCGTAGCGGTCTCACGGTTCCAGACTGCAGCGCCTTTAACCGCACGGCCACTTCGGCCGGCCCAGGGAGGCCGGCCATGACACCGTGCAAAGTGTGCAGGATGCGATCACACGTAGCCCTTCCGCATCTACCAGGAGACCTAGTAGGGAGCTTGGTATTCCTCAAACCACTGTATGGAGAGTTCTTCGTTACAAGCTGCACAAACGTGCGTACCATGTCCAGGTCGTCCATAAGCTTGAAGCGGAGGACTACACAGCCAGACAAGCTATGTGTTGTGCCCTGCTACAAGTTGTGGAAAATGATAATTTGATGAAAAATGTCTAGTTCAGTGATGAAGCTACAATTCATACCTGTGGACATGAGAACAGACACAACTACAGGATCTGGGCAGACGAACAACCAAGTGTGCTGCAGGAGTGGCAACGGGCACAGCAAAAGTGAACGTGTGATTAGGGATAACGAGGTCAACAGTGTACGGGCCGTTCTTCTTCGCAGAACAAACCGTTACTGGAACCACGTACCTAGATATGTTGGAACAGTTTTTGGAGCCCCAGTCGGTAGCTGATGGGATTATGGGTACTGTTGTTTTTCAACAGGATGTTGCACCACCCAATTTTGCCCTCGTTGTGCAGGATTATCAGAATCAAGCATTTCCAGGCAGATGGATTTTTCGCGCCTCTCCACGGACGATGAGGACACCCCGCTCTCCTGACTTGACACCCTTAGACTTTTTTTGCATGTGGGTTTATCAGGTCTGAGGTATATCAGATGAAGATCCGCGGCACTGAACACTTAACACAGCGGATTCGAGCCGCAGCTGCTTAGATTACACCAGATATGCTTGGGAAGGTTTTTCGGTCTACAGCGGAGCGCTGGGGGGTGTGCCTAGACATGCAGGGTGGTCACATTGAAATGTACTGAAATTATGTCCTATTTTAACATAAATTGCAGTGCCATTACATATTGGTTAATAAAATTTCTTTAAGTACAAAAGTATAGTGACTTTAGGATCACCCTGTAGAGCTTTGTTTACATGAAGAAGCGGTTTTGGATTTAACCCATCTTCAGTTGCGGTAATACATTTATATCTTGAGCTATACAAATTTATGTTGACTGCGTTTTCCTTAACACGTAAATAATGTTTGCACTTTTAGCTTCACATATGCGCAGGCGTATGCCGACCTAGGACCTAGGACCGACCTAAGACGTAAGCCAGCGCTTCACTCTTACTAATTAAAACAGAAGTTGTAAATGGTGAGAGAGATGTGAAATCAAGGGGGCAACAACAGATTAAAAAAAAGATGGGCGAAAGCAGCACTTCTTTCAAGTTGTAACCACTACCGTAAGATTACAGGGAATAAAAGGAGACGAAATCAAAGATTAAGTGTTGTTGTGATATTCAATCTGAAGAATGGTTTGGTGTACCTCTCCATGCTGCATTATCCTGTGCAATTCTCCCTCTTTATCTCTGAATAACTACTGCAACTTACATCCTTATGAATCTGCTTGCTGCATTCCTTTTTTGGCCTCCCTCAGTGATTTTTACCCCCTACTTCCGTCCAATACTAAGTTGGTGATCCCCTGATGTCTCAGAATGTACCTGTCAACCGATCCCTTCTTCTAGTCCAGATGTGCCACAAATTTCTTTTCTCCTCAATTCTATTCAGTACCTCCACATTAGCTACGTTATCTATCCATCTGAGCCGGCCGCTGTGACCGAGCGGCTCTAGGCGCTTCCGTCCGGAGCCGCGCGCCTGCTACGGTCGCAGGTTCGAATCGTGCTTCGGACATGGATGTGTTTGATGTCCTTAGGTTAGTTAGGGTTAAGTAGTTCTAATCTTGGGGACTAATGACCTCAGATGTTAAGTCCCATAGTGCTTAGAGCCATTTGAACCATTTTATCCATCTAATCTTCAGCATTCTTCTGTAGCACAACACTTCAATAGTTTGTGCTCTCTTCTTGTCTAAACTGTTCATCGTTCATGTTTCACTTCCACACATGGCTACACTCCATGCATATACGCCATACATATACTTTCAGATTTCCTGGTACTTAAATCAATATTCGATGTTAACAAATTTCCATTATTCAAAAACGCTTTTCTTGCCATTGCCAGTCTACATTTTATATCCTTTCTGCTTCGGCCATCATCAGTCTTTTTGATGCCAAATAGTAAAACTCATCTACTAGTAATTCCCTCAGCACCACGTTTGATATGACTAAAAAAAAAAAGTAATCTTCATCACATACTTTGCACACAGTACCTTCACAGGTTGTGTTATTAACGTCACTGCATCAGTGTTAATACTTAAGTTGGAAGTAACCAAGTAATTCGTTAATCAGCTGCTTCTGAAAATATATTTTGAGATACTTTAATTGCGAACATTTTATGTTAGGCTTTACCGTGACTGTTATTGACACTAAATGAAACAAATTTAGTGTTGCCAGACACTGTTTGTTTATCTCCACGACACGTTTCAAAGCTTTAAACCTGCATCATCAGGTGGATTTACATTTGTTATTATGACATTTGTGCGTGTGTTGTGTTACGATGTTTTGGAGGAACTAGTTGCACTGTCTAGTGGAGAAACAAAATAGTGTTTTGTTTCTTAGCATAGTGCAAACAGTTGAAGTACACCGATTGTAGGTGCGTGCTAAACCAGCAACGCTCACACTACGTTCGCGTTTTTGAATGATTTTACGTTTCATTTCAGAGGTCATTTTCTTTCTCTTATGGTCGTATTCTTACGGCTTTATCTTCGGGGACATTTCTACAAAGATTAGTAAAATCTGCACACAAAGAAACACTGTGTGGACACAAGTTTTGGAAAGTGCATGATCGGAAGCTGCACTAAGATGGTAGCAGAAAGAGCGCTAAACCCAGATTGAGGTACGTACTAAAGACATAGTTCATATGCCGCTGCCGGCAATGAAAGGTGTTCATATTGTTGAACGTTTCCCCACCGCGCGCGAACGGCCGGGCGTCACACTTTTAACGGTCCTCACTCGTTATGTGAAACATCGCTCTTTAAGCGAGTCATTTCTTTACAGTTTGTTTCGCTCGTTATGCAAACTGCGCGTTATCGGAGGTGCTCGTTAAGCGAGGTTCCCCTGTATTTTTAAGCAACGAAAATAAACTTTCATGACACCAGTGCACCTTTTCCCCTTTAAGATGACAACCCCTTTCCCCGACCAGTGACCACTCCTTAACTAAGAATGTCCTCCATTTGAGAGGACCACAAAAAAAGAGGGAATTATAACACTATCACTGTAAGGTTTCTGGTCTACAATGTGACCCAACAATCTCTAAAATTTCATTGTCATTTGTACTTCTACTAGCAAAGAGTTCTGATTTTTCCTATGTAGTGAACAATCATGGCTAATTCATATAAATGAAAGTTGTTCTTTCATTAGAACAGCGAATTTCTGTAATTACAGACCATGAAACAGGAAAATCTCAGCATCAGTTACTGAGTGAGTTCAGTATTGGAAAACATCAGATTCTGAATAGACTTGCAAATTGCGGCAGGTATATTAAGGAAAGAGAAGAAAACGCCATCAAAAATTCAAAGAAAAGACGGTAGCAACAATCTGAAGACATTAATAACACTGTTTTAGAGTGTTGTAATAGAGTACGTGCCTAATGATTGCCTATTAGCGGACCGGTGATACGAGAAAAAGCTCTTAAATTTGCTTCTGATTATAGAATTCCTAATATCAATGCAAACAGCAGCTGGTTGGATTGATTTCGCATTCGACACTGTATTGTCTTGCGAGCAGTCTGTGGAGGAAGTGCAGTAGTTAATCAAAATATTGTATCCGACTGGAAGTCGAAATTTAGTGTAATTACAAGTTGCTGTTGCGAAAGTGAGTTTTACAGCATGGATGAAATTGGTCTATTTTTTAAAGATTCCAGACAAAATTCTAACTGTGGAGGGTGATCGATGCAAAGGGGGCAAAATGGCGAAACAAAGGTTAACGATCGGACCTTGAGCTAGTCTTTGCAGTGGAAAAGAAGAACCACTAGTGATACATAGACCACATCGTCCACGATGCTAGTGAATCAGTGAGATGTCCTTGCTTGGTGTCTCTTCAAATGCGAATAAAAATGCCTTGATGACGTGTGACATCTTTTGTTGTTGGCTGAATAATTTAAATTCAAAAATGAACAATCAGAAACGTAAAATCCTATTTTTCGCGGATAATGCACCATATCATTGCAGCGAAAAGTTATCAAATATGCAAGTAATTTTTTTTTCCTGTCAACAGAATATCATGTGTTCTGACTTTTGACCAAGGAGCGATCCAGTCTTTTAAATTAAATTACTGAAAAAACTTCTACGTTCCCTAGTTGCGAAACTGGACAACGTCACTTCCGTTCACGGCCTGGCTGAATTAAAAGTGCGTGGAATGAAGTAAAAAACGAAACAGTTATAAAATGTTTAATTAATTCTGGTTTTCAGTCTTTACAAAATATGTACGCTGGAGAGCAAGAGGGTGGCGATGACTCGGTGATAATTGGGAAGACGTCGTTGTGGATGTGAATCCAGTTCCTCAATGTAGTGACAACCAAAAGAGTGATAGTGAAGATGACGCAATTCCGGCAGAGACAATCCCGTTAAATCTCAGAATGTCCCCGTTAAGCGATGCCACACAGAGTACTGTTAGACACAAGTCCCTTGCTTCTGAGCTCTCCAACCAGAAACTGTTGTACTTACTATCTGAGGTGGAAAAGGAATGTGAGAATGTGCTTGTAAACAAAAGTATTAAAAAGTGTGTACAGATGCTAATTTCTGCCTATTACTAGATAAACATTTAGGTATGTACTGTATTATCATTACTGTTATTAATACGGTACAAGACCTTGCTTTTCATTGTAGCAGTTGATGTCATTAATTGTATTTAAATAATTACGTTCAAAAAAAATAAACCACCGTCCGAACAGACTTTGAAGACCCAACGGTAACGACCAGCCGCCATGTCATTCTCAGCCCTTTGGTATCACCGGATGCAGATACAGAGCCACACGTCGTCAGCACACTGCTCTCTCGGGCGTTGTCAGTTTTCGTCACCGGTGTCTCTACTTCTCAGTCAAGTAGCTCCTCAGTTGGCCTTACAAGGGCATTGTGGACCTCACTTGTCAACAGCTCTCTGCAGACCCGGGCGGTAACCCATCCAAGCCCGACAGCGCTTGCCTTCGGTGATCTGACGGGGAAACGGAGTTACACTGCCACAAGGCCGTTGGCAGTGATTATGTTCACCCTCACATTTTACCTGTCGTTCAATAAGTAATGCCCCACTTTTTTTCTCAGAACATGTTTATTGTTAAGAGTCAGAATTTGGTGACAATATACGGTCCATCAACGTGTCTTCTCCATGTCCTATTTTTCGCCGGCCAGAGTGGCCGAGCGGTTCTAGGCGCTACAATCTGGAACCGCGAGACCGCTACAGTCGCACGTTCGAATCCTGCCTCGGGCATGGATGTGTGTATGTCCTTAGATTTAAATAGTTCTACGTTCTAGGGGACTGATGACCTCAGAAGTTAAGTCCCATTGTGCTAAGAGCCATTTGAACCATTTTTTCCTATTTTTCTACGTAGTCTCCAACACGTTCTATGGCCATACGCCAATGTTGTGGAAGAGCATGTATTCCCTGCTCATGAGAGCTCTTGTCCTCTATGCGCAGCCATGTTTTCGCTGCATGACTGACACTCTCATCATCTTCAGAGCTTGTTCTCCATAGAGAATCTTTAAGCGGTCCGAGGGTGCCAGGTCTGGACTGTAGGGTGGTTCAAAATGGCTCTGAGCACTATGGGACTTAACTTCAGAGGTCATCAGTCCCCTAAATCCTGGAACTACTTAAACCTAACTAACCTAAGGACATCGCACACATCCATGCCCCCGGCAGGATTCGAACCTGCGACCGTAACGGTCGCACCGTTCCAGACTGTAGAGCGTAGAACCGCTCGGCCACTTCGGCCGGCACTGTAGGGTGGATGACGCAATTTGGCGATGTGTTCCAGGGTTCTCAGACTTGTGTGTGGGTGTGTGTTATCGTGTAGGAGCAAGATTACTGCTGGATTCTTGACCGATAGAAGACGTCGGAAACTGGTCTTGAGTTTATTCAGAGTCTTCACGTATGCTTGTGAACTGATGATTGACCCTCTTAGTATCACACCCACGAGAATGACGCCATCACAATCCCAGAAGACTGTCACCATGATTTTTCCGGCAGAGGGGGTTGTCCTGAATTTCTTTTTTTGCCGTGAATGAGGTTGATGCAACTCCATGGACTGCCTTTTTGTTTCCGACGCAAAGTGGTGCACCCAGCTTTCGTCCCCCATAACGATCTGTGACAGAAAGGCCTCTCCTTCGGTCTCAAAACGCTCCATCAATTCAGATGAATTACTCTTTCTTTGACTCCAGTGGTCCGCTATGAGCATTCGTGGAACCCATCGTGAGCACCTCTTTGGATATTCGAGAGTCTCCACCATTTCAGACGCACTCTCAATGTTGACCGAGAACTGTAGAGCCAATTGTCGAGTTGTCGGCACGGATAATGGCATCCGCACGATTCAGCATGTCTGGAGCAGTGGCTGTGACAGGACGTCCCGAGCGTGGCTGATCATGGAGCTCTGTTTCTGCATTTCCTGGGGCTTTCTTTACCCATCGCCCAACTGTACTCCTATCAAATTCAGCATCGCCACACACTGCACACAAAGGTTTATGGATGTTCACCACGATTTCATTTTCTGCACACAAGAATTCAATAACAGCATGCTGTTTATAACGTGAGTCGTATGTAGACGCCATTTTGACGGTGTGCTACGGCTCTGCCATCTTCCAGAACGGTTCCAGGCTTCAAAAAAATGGTTCAAATGGCTCTGAGCACGATGCGACTTAACTTCTGAGGTCATCAGTCGCCTACAACTTAGAACTAATTAAAAGTAACTAACCTAAGGACATCACACACATCCATGCCCGAGGCAGGATTCGAACCTGCGACCGTAGCGGCCGCTCGGCTCCAGACTGTAGCGCCTACAACCGCACGGCCAATCCGGCCGGCTCCAGGCTTCACCGGCACACAGAACAAATATCAAATGTAAAGCACCAACAAGGTCGTTTTTCTGTGTGTATTAATGGCTTTTTTTAAAAAAAGTGAGGCATTACCTATTGAACGACCCCCGTATAATACAGAACGTAGTTACGTTTGAACATTTTATTTCGGTTGTTCCAATGTGATACATGTACCTTTGTGAACTTAACATTTCTGAGAACGCATGCTGTTACAGCGTGATTACCTGTAAATACCACATTAATGCAATAAATGCTCAAAATGATTTCCGTCAACCTCAATGCATTTGGCAATACGTGTGACGACATTCCACTCAACAGCGAGTAGTTTGCCTTCCGTAATGTTCGCACATACATTGACAATGCGCTGACGTATATTGTCAGGCGTTGTCGGTGGATCGCGATGGCAAATATCCTTCAACTTTCCCCACAGAAAGAAATCCGGGGACGTCAGATCCGGTGAACGTGCGACCTTGGTATGGTGCTTCGACGACCGATCCACCTGTCATAAAATATGCTATTCAATATCGCTTCAACCGCACGCGAGCTATGTGCCGGTCATCCATCATGTTGGAAGTACATCGGCATTCTGTCATGCATTGAAACATCTTGTAGTAACACCGATAGAACATTACGTAGGAAATCAGCATACACTGCACCATTTAGACTGCCATCGATAAAATGGGGGCCAATTATTCTTTCTCCCATAATGCCGCACCATACATTAACCCGGCAAGATCGCTGATGTACCACTTGTCGCAGCCATCGTGGATTTTCCGTTGCCCAATAATACACATTATACCGGTTTACGTTATCGTTGTTGGTGAATGACGCTCCGTCGCTAAATAGAACGCGTGCTAAACATCTGCCATTGTCCCGTAATTTCTCTTGTGCCCAGTGGCAGAACTGGTACACGACGTTCAAAGTAGTCGCCATGCAATTCCTGGTGTATAGAAATATGGTACGGGTGCAATCGATGTTGATGTAGCATTTTCAACACCGACGTTTTTGAGATTCCCGATTCTCGCGCAATTTGCCTGCTACTGATGTGCGGATTAGCCGCGACAACAGCTAAAACACCTACTTGGGCATCATCATTTGTTGCAGGTCGTGGTTGATGTTTCACACGTGGCTGAACACTTCATGTTCCCTTAAATAACTTAACTATCCGGCGAACGGTCCGGACACTTGGATGATGTCGTCCAGGATACCGAGCAGCATACACAGCACACTCCCGTTGGGCATTTTGATCACAATAGCCATACATCAACACGATATCGAAAATTCCGCAATTGGTAAACGGTCCACTTTAACACGGGTAATGGATCACGAAGCAAATACCGCCCGCACTGGCGGAATTTTACGTGGTACCACGTACTTATACGCTTGTGACTATTGCAGCGCCATCTATCACAAAGCGAAATAAGGGGTCCAACTAAAACATTCATATTTCTTTACGTACTACATGAATATGTAATAAAAATGGGGGTTCCTATTTAGAAAAACGCAGTTGATATCCGTTTGACCTATGGCAGCGCCATCTAGCGGGCCAACCATAGCGCCATCTGGTTTCGCCCTTCAAGGTAGACGAGTTTAGTTCTTTGTAGTTTTTTCGTTTGATGCTTATTTCTTGAGATATTTGGGCCGGTCGCTATCAATGGACCACTCTATGTTTTATTGTGGTGTCACCGCCAGACACCACACTTGCTAGGTGGTAGCCTTTAAATCGGCCGCGGTCCGGTAGTATACGTCGGACCCGCGTGTCGCCACTATCAGTGATTGCAGACCGAGCGCCGCCACACGGCAGGTCTAGTCGAGAGAGACTCCCCAGAACTCGCCCCAGTTGTACAGCCGACTTTGCTAGCGATGGTTCACTGACTACATACGCTCTCATTTGCAGAGACAACAGTTTAGCATAGCCTTCAGCTACGTCATTTGCTACGACCTAGCAAGGCGCCATATTCAGTTACTATTGATATTGATATTGTGAATCATGTACCTTCAAGAGCGACGTTCATCATTAATGGATTAAAGTTAAGTATCAAACTAATTACGTCCGCTTTCTGAATTCTAATTCCTTGTCATGTTCCAGACCTCACGACAGTATAGTTCTTCCCTCATCACGCCAGCCTGCGTGATCTAAACCGCGTAACACGGTGTTGGCTCTTCTGCCAACACAATATGTGTGTGTGTGTGTGTGTGTGTGTGTGTGTGTGTGCGCGTGCAATTAAAATACGGGTGCTTGAAGTGGAGTAGAGTAGAGGGCAGAGACCAGACGGCGTTGCTCAGGTTTCGGAGCTACGTTTGCCCCGCCCCCTCCGCCACACCAGACGCATGCCACACGCACAGAGCCAAGTAACTTGGAGGAAACTGAGGGCGCTCGCAGCATTTGCAGGCGGCGGCCGGCTGGCAGGTGTATAGAGGGCGACCGCAGCTGGCTTGAAACACGCATCCCCGGCGCTGGCGTTTCATGTGGCCAGACCGCACCCTTCCTCAGGAGTCGCTGCGGCCGCTTTGCGGGCCCGGCTGAGACTGCTGCGAGTCTGTGCAGCGTCAGTCGCCCCCATATGTCAGTGCGAGCAATCCGTATTTGTCACTGATTATATCCTCCAAGCTGCAACATGACACGCAAAAGATAGCGTGTGGTTGGCGAGTTCTTTGTTTACAGTTTTATACTGGAATACTTTATGTGAAAGATTGTTGCAATAATATTCACAGCAGTCTAAGACAAAAAAAAAAATTGCACTACTGGCCTTTAAAATTTCTACACGAAGAAGAAATGCGGATGAAAACGGGTATTCATTGGACAAATATATTATACTGGAACTGACATGTGATTACATTTTCACGCAATTTGGGTGCATGGATCCTAAAAAATCAGTACCCAGAACAACCTCATCTGGCCGTAATAACGGCCTTGATACGCCTGGGCATTGAGTCAAACAGAGCTTGGATGGCGTGTACAGGCACAGCTGCCCATGCAGCTTCAACACGAGACAACAGTTCATCAAGAGTAGTGACTGGCGTATTGTGACGAGCCAGTTGCTCGGCCACAATTCACCAGACGCTTTCAGTTGGTGAGAGATCTGGAGAATTTGCTGGCCAGGGCAGCAGTCGAACATTTTCTGTATCCAGAAAGGCCCGTACAGGACCTGCAACATGCGGTCGTGCATTATCCTGCTGAAATGTCGGGTTTCGCAGGGATCGAATGAATGGTAGAGTCACGGGTCGTAACACATATGAAATGTAACGTCCACTGTTCAAAGTGCCGTCAATGCGAACAAGAGGTGACCGAGACGTGTTACCAATGGCCCCCCATACCATCACGCCGGGTGATACGCCAATGTGGCGATGACGAATACACGCTTCCAATGTGCGTTCACCGCGATGTCGCCAAACACGGAAGCGATCATGATGCTGTAAACAGAACCTGGATTCATCCGAAAAAATGACGTTTTGCCATTCGTGCACCCAGGTTCGTCGTTGAGTATACCATCGCAGGCGCTCCTGTCTGTGAAGCAGCGTCAAAGGTAACCGCAGCCCTGATCTCCGAGCTGATAGTTCATGGTGCTGCAAACGTCGTCGAACTGTTCGTTCAGGTGGTTGTTGTCTCGCAAATGGCTCAATCTGCTGACTCAGGCATCGAGACGTGGCTGCACGATCCGTTACAGCCATGCGGATAAGATGCCTGTCATCTCGACTGCTAGTGATACGAGGCCGTTGTGATCCAGCACGACGTTCCGTATTACCCTCCTGAACCCACCGATTCCATATTATGCTAACAGTCATTGGATCTCGACCAACGCGAGCAGCAATGTCGCGATACGATAAACCGCAATCGCGATAGGTACAATCCGACCTTTATCAAAGCCGGAAACGTGATGGTACGCTTTTCTCCTCCTTACACGAGGCATCACAGCAACGTATCACCAGGCAACGCCGATCAACTGCTATTTTTGTATGAGAAATCGGTTGGAAACTTTCCTGATGTCAGCACGTTGTAGGTGTCGCCACCGGCGCCAACCTTGTGTGAATCATTTGCATATCACAGCATCTTCTTCCTGTCAGTTAAATTTCGCTTATGTAGCACGTCATCTTCGTGGTGTAACAATTTTAATGGCCAGTAGTGTAAAAAGAAATACGACACACCAAGAAGGACTTATGCAAACTGGTCACAGACTGATATTCGTACAGGTATGGGTGAAAAATGCAAAATTGTAAGCTTTGGCGGCCGATGAGAGAATGTGAGACGCTACAGCGCAATTTCACCTCGCAGCTGGCAAGGATATTAAATAGGGGAGATGTCGATATCAGTGCATAAACTCTTGGGATATTTCACTCTGTGCACTCAGTTTGACAGTAACTATTCCTCGCAGACAGGCGCGCGAACGTTGTACGCAGATGGCAGTATTTGGCAGCGTACGTGTGCTTGGGCTCAAAGAAGCCGAGTGGAATAACCTGCGAATTCTTCGACAATTGAATAGTAGCGATGCCACTAATCTCCATCTACATTTATACTCCGCAAGCCACCCAATGGTGTGTGGCGGAGGGCACTTTACGTGCCACTGTCGTTACTTCCCTGTCTTGTTCCAGTCGCGTATGGTTCGCGGGAAGAACGACTGCGGGAAAGCTTCCGTGCGCGCTCAAATCTCTCTAATTTAGCATTCGTGATCTCCTCGGGAGGTATAAGTAGGGGGAAGCAATATATTCGATACCTTATCTAGAAACGCACCGTCTCGAAATCTGGACAGCAAGCTACACCGCGATGCAGAACGGCTCTCTTGCAGAGTCCGCCACTTGAGTTTGCTAAACATCCCCGTAACGCTATCATTCATACCAAATAACCCTGTGACGAAACGGGCCGCTCTTCTTTGGATCTTCTCTATCTCCTCCGTCAACCCGACCTGGTACGGATCCCACACTGATGAGCAATACTCAAGTATAGATCGAATGAGTGTTTTGTAAGCCACCTCCTTTGTTGATGGACTACATTTTCTAAGGACTCTCCCAATGAATCTCAACGTGGCACCCGCATTACCAACAATTAATTTTATAAGACCATTCCACTTCAAATCGTTCCGCACGCATACTCCCAGATATTTTACAGAAGTAACTGCTACCAGTGTTTGATCCGCTATCATATAATCATACAGTAAAGGATCCTTCTTTTTATGTATTCACAGTATATTACATTTGTCTATGTTAAGGGTCAGTTGCCGCTCCCTGCACCAAGTACCTATCCGCTGCAGATCTTCCTGGATTTCGCTGCAGTTTTCTAATGCTACAACTTCTCTGTATACTACATCGTCATCCTCGTAAAGCCGCATGGAACTTCCGACACTATCCACTAGGTCATTTATATATATTGTGAAAAGCAATGGTCCCATAACACTCCCTTGTCGGCCGGCCGCGGTGGTCTAGCGGTTCTAGGCGCGCAGTCCGGAACCGCGCGACTGCTACGGTCGCAGGTTCGAATCCTCCCTCGGGCATGGATGTGTGTGATGTCCTTAGGTTAGTTAGGTTTAAGTAGTTCTAAGTTCTAGGGGACTGATGATCACAGATGTTAAGTCCCATAGTGCTCAGCCACTCCCCTGTCGCACGCCAGAGGTTACTTTAATGTCTGTACACGTCTCTCCATTGAGAACAACATGCTGTGTTCTGTTTGCTAAAAACTCTTCAATCCAGCCACACAGCTGGTCTGATATTCCGTAGGCTCTTACTTTGTTTATCAGGCGACAGTGCGGAACTGTATCGAACGCCTTACAGAAGTCAAGGAAAATGGCATCTACCTGGGAGCCTGTATCTAATATTTTCTGGGTCTCAAGAAAAAATAAAGCGAGTTGGGTCTCACACGATCGCTGTTTCCGGAATCCATGTTGATTCCTACAAAGTAGATTCTGGGTCTCCAGAAATGACATGAGACGCGAGCAAAAAACATGTTCTAAAATTCTACAACAGATCGATGTCACGGATATAGGTCTATAGTTTTGCACATCTGCTCGACGACCCTTCTTGAAAACTGGAACTACCTGTGCTCTTTTCCAATCGTTGGGAACCTTCCGTTCCTCTAGAGACTTGCTGTACACGGCTGTTAGAAGGGGGGCAAGTTCTTTCACGTAATCTGTGTAGAATCGAATTGGTATCCCGTCAGGTCCAGTGGACTTTCCTCTGTTGAGTGATTTCAGTTGCTTTTCTATTCCTTGGACACTTGTTTCGATGTCAGCCATTTTTTCGTTCGTGCGAGGATTTAGAGAAGGAACTGCAGTGCGGTCTTCCTCTGTGAAACAGCTTTGGAAAAAGGTGTTTAGTATTTCAGCTTTACGCCTGCCATCCTCAGTTTCAATGCCATTATCATCCCAGAGTGTCTGGATATGCTGTTTCGATCCACTTACTGATTTAACGTAAGACCAGAACTTCCTAGGATTTTCCGTCAAGTCGGTACATAGAATTTTACTGAGCGCTTCGATGATGTTAGCAGGAATACGTGATCCACGACCCTGCTCAGTGTCAAAGAGGAAGCTGTTGACCTAGAACGCCGACAGAACGTGACGATAGAACAATCGTCACAGAGGCACTCAGAGCCCCGAATTCACTGTCATCATTGATCCAATGTGGAATTGATGCGTCGGTGACCACAAGGATCATTAATAGGCAGCTCACAGAAAGGGCGCTGAGCTCACGGATTCCCTTTCGCCTACCACTATTGCGCTCTGTACACCAACAAGCCCATTTGCAGTGGTGTCGTGCGCATTCGGCCTGGGAAGTACGGTTGTCTTCAGTGATGAGTCGCACTTCGAACTGAGCCTCACTGATCAGCGAACACGTGTTTGGAGGCGACCCAGACAGTGGTGGGACAGCAGCCTCACTGTCTCCAGTCATACGGACCGCCGACCGGGTTCATGGTTTTGATGCTACAGCAGGACCCCTTTGGTTGTCATCTGCGACACCCTTCCAGCACAGCGGTACTTCGGCGATATTCGACCCCCATTTTGTTGCCTTTAATGGAAAGGCATCCTGGGCTTGCGTTTCAGCAAGATAATGCCAGCCCGCACACTGCAAGAGTTTCTTCAGTTTCATGCTTGCGCAACCCTACGTTGGTCAGCAATGTCGCCGTATGTCTCACCAACTGACAACGAATGGTGCACTATGAGCAGGGGTCTCCAGTCAGCTCTGTATTCTTAGGATCTAACGCACCAAATGGACAGAATATGGCACGATATCTTTCAGGAGGATATTCTACAACTCTGTCAATCAACGCCAAGCCGAATAACTGCTGACGAAAGAGGTGGACCGACGCTCAGTTTTTGAAGCTGTTTGTCTTGAACGAATTATCCTATTTTTCTGATATTCTAATCCTTGGTTTGTCTGTACATGGACATGACATCCACCGATTTCCGTTCCATTCAAGCGTCGTGGTTCACAATTTCATTGTTTATTTTTTGTCAGAGCGTATTTACAGTGTTCATAGATTATGATACATTATACTATACATTATACTTGGTATTCACGTACATATACAACCTATACAGGGTATCAACAGGATTGTGGTATGCAATTATTGCAAGGAATATTATCTATTTTCCGATCATCCAGGATCTTCTGCAGAAATTTCAGCCTGAGAGTACCAAGGATTTATGACGTTCATTATGAACTGTGGAATTGTAAAGTAGGGCAGTTTACACGGACTGCTACCGATTGCTGTGTTGGACATCGACGTAGCATTAAGCACAAAAATTTTGAAAAATTAGTGGTGGTAGAGCCCAGCCTATTGAATAAACACAAAAATTTTGAAAAATTAGTGGTGGTAGAGCCCAGCCTAATGAATAAACACAAGGTTATGTTCGAACAGACGAGTATTGTGGGTCACGCTTGGAACTGTTGGGACTCTTTTGATTCAGGAAGCAGTAGTTAACGTGACAGCAGCTTCAGTAGCGATAGCTGCTACGACTTGACAATGAAAGATCGCAGAGGAAAACTTGAAAACTTCACATAATTTACGGCCTGTTATGATTTGTGCCGCTGCAAGCCGGACAGCGAGCACAAACGTAATCTGTGGACACAGAGGGCGCCATCTCAGCGTTCGCCATGTTCCTGATGTCATCATCACATGATGTAGCCTTTTCCGATTCTCTTAGTGCCTTTTACTCTCTACAACGGTTGAAGTCCAGAAGCCCTCCTCCAGCTACAACGGCTGGGAAATTAGGTGTCTTTCTGCTGGGTACCAGGGCGCATGGGTAGTACGGGAAACGAAAGTGCGGATGTAGCAGCCAAGGAGGTGTGTCGTGATTCTCAATTATTTCTTCATCCAGCTATATGATATCACCTCACTGTTGACGTATGGAGTTATACGCCAAAGGGAAGACGCATGGCTGGAAGTTGACAGATAATAAGAGCTGCGTCTGGTAAATTCTACAACGCGGCCGTCATGTAGCTCCTTTCAGCCACGAAGACCGTATAAGGTTCTTCTTACTCGTCTTCCCATAAACCACAGCCCTCTGACGCGTAACGTCTTCCTTCTACTAGATGGCCTACAGATCACTGTCCGCAACATTAGTTAGACTGCGCTTTATTTTCAGACCAGAGGGCAGCGACATATTCGCCCTCTACTTTGAATGACATTCAAACGAATGTGGTTAGAGTTACAAGGTTTTTGATATGTCCATCTCGTTTCCAAAAATTTTTGGGAGATATTCTTAATGTCTTAACAGGGTAACTGGCTCGCTCATGTTTCATGTAAGTAGTCCGTCAGTTGCATTTTCCTGTACCGTTGATTCAGCTCCTCTCTCGTTTTACTTGTGTTTGTTTTAATACCGGTTACAGCACTTTCACTGGTCTTCCTTCGTTTTACGGCGTGTGAGATGGAGTTATTGTGTGGGTAAACGCATAGTGAGATGGGAGTGAGTGAGTGAATCAGTGCTTGAGCTACATTTTGTAGATTTACTCCTCCCGGTCTTTCCACATTCGTTGCTTTTAATATTTGTAAGGGAGCTGATAACCTCGCCATTGAGCACCCGTAGACCCCCATGAAAGACACACACACACGCATACGTAATCTGACGAATCAGATGTTGTCCTTTGTGTACTTTACCGTCTCGTGTCCGAAAAATTTCTTTTAAGGTTTCTCACCTCAATACTGGGCTCCTCCAGTGCCTGATACTTGTCAAGTCATAGGTTGCCAATGATACCTCTCGTGGGGCAGTTGGGACATTATAGAAGACGTTCTCTATCCTGGACTTCACCACAATCTTATCTGCTCTCTGCTTCGTCTTTGAGGCTCCATTGAATTACATATGTTCTGACTGGCACGACATGCTTTCTCATGCGATTCAGCGTTCGCCAGATCTTCCAGCTCAATATATTGCGACTGCACATTTCTTGTGAGGCAGGGTAGTGCTTTGGAGGTTCATTTAGCTTAAAACTAAAACATCTCTTGAAGGTTTACAGTCAGGCAGGTTCGCTTTAACTACCGTTTGTAGAAAAACAGACTAGACACACAAATCACTTTTATTGTGACCAGTTTCAATCCACAGGCGCACCAGCTCTAGACTCACTCGGCTTAAATCTTCTTTATGCCTACGTGCAGTTGTTTGGGGTTCAGGATCTGAGAATCGAGCCACTTTTATCGCTTTCCATGTCCATACTGTCGATTTCATCCATCTTTTTGTTAGTCTGCATTTTTCGTTTAGGCTTCTACTGACTTCTTTGTCATATGCGAACTACAGCAGTTGACAGTATCTGGCGACTTCTGCAGTTACTGCTGCGTGAACCCGTCTCAACCCATCATCTTTGGAGTATAGTCTAAAGATGGTACGTCTTTGGACTGAAACCGGTCAACAATGAATGTTATTTCTTTGATATAGTCTGTTTTTCTGAGTACTATCGTATGAACAGCTGACCTGCAGGAACCAGTGGTGTTGCAGGAACCGAGTGAGTGCCAGAGGCAGTAGGAATCTCGATCCGCGCCAAGCGAAAGAGTCCACTGTTGACAACGCTCTCTCTGGCGGATGGCGACACTATCGACAGACGAATACGACACGCTGATGGACAGAGTGTAGTTCTGTTTAGCGAGCGCCACCTGGAGGCGACTGCCTGGAACTGAGAAGGAGCCATGGGAGTGGGTGTGCCAGTGTGGTGGCAGCCCCTAGTACTGCTATGTATCTCTTGATGCGTGTACACAACACTCTACATAACACTGACCTTGTGTATGTTTAGACAGTAGTTACAGGGTTGTAAGATCCATTGTTCGGCACTACAGATGAACGCTTGTATCATCATTCCAACTGATCACCCATTTTTCGCAGAATTCAGTCCATGATTAAGCTCCTTTACTTTAAACGGTGTTACAAACATGTTTGGTTCTTGACTGGTTTCTGACAGCTTGTACTTTCTGTCATTTCTCGAAGGATTTTCCATTTAGTAGGAGTTCGCAGTCCGTTTTATTGGGTGTTGTTTGACTATCCTTAGATTACAGTTAAGTTTCTGACTAACCTCCGGACACTTAGCTGATGTGGGTCATATCATGATAAAATGATCTTCGCAGCCTCATAGTGTGTGTCTCCTGTAAGTCTTCTGAAGGGTCTCTGCGATAATTCAGCGGTTTTACAGGACTGAGAAAAGATTCTTTTTTAAATTTCTCTAACCGTTTCACAGTTTATTGTGTCCGTTATTCTTTCAGTTCAGTCTTTTTAAAGTTCAGTCTTGTGAGGAATGACACTTTTGTTGTTCTTACAGCAGCATGTGTTTGGAGCCCAATAGAGTAATATTCTGTTTTAGGAAGAGGGGCATATATAATTTCTGAGCATCTATGTTCCGTGTTTGCATGCAGAAAACAACTCTTGAACGAGCGTGTTAGCTTGAGGTCAGGAAGATGGGGTGAATTATTTCCACCCACTACTCTAGTATATGCCCATTCTCATCTGTATGTGCTGTGGTAGATAAGGTCCACTGAAATGAACTGTGTTTTGTTGACGTTGAAGTTTGTTCACAAAGTCAGGCTGAGTTTCGCTCCAAGGGTCTTGTATACTGATGTTACAGTAAAGATGCCACTTTCAACAGTCAGTAGTTCTATGTGGTTGTTGGTAATTGTGTTGGTCGATGTTGGACTACCTTTTGTTTCGTGAAGCTTTTGTCATATGTGGATTTTCTGTAGCTAGGTTCATTCCCTTTATTTCCGGTCTTATTCCCCCCCCCCCCCCCCCCCTGTCTTCTGTGTGTTGAAATATCCCCTTAGGAAAATTTATGAATTGCTGTGCTGATAAACCTCTTACGTTATTTGATTTTCAAACAGCTGAACAGAACTGAACGTACTCAGACATTTCTCTCTTTACTTATTCCGATCAACACTAAACTGACACACAATATTTTTAGCGCAACGCAATCTGACTTTCAATAATCCCTACAAAAGAATGGCCCTGACTACAATAACCTATATCTTTCATGAATCTCTTACCTCACAAAAATCTTCGTTACTCGAACTACTGCAATACAGCGAGCGCCAATACTGCCAGCTAAATAAAAGATTCTAGCTACTGAAAGCACTTACTACTGATAGGCATAGTTAGCAAATGAAAGATTTTGATCGAGAACAAACAATGTATTTACCTTAATAATGTTAAAAAGTCATTATATATATATATATATATATATATATATATATATATCAGTTCATGATATCATCATCATCAGTTATCTGCTATATTAGCAGGTCCTTTGCCTCTCCATTTTCTGCGATCCATTGCTTCCTTCTTAAGGCTGCTGTATTTTGTACCGTCCATCATGTCATCCAGTATCTGGAATCTCTTCCTTCCTCGCTTCCTTTTCCCTTCTACATAACCTTCTAAAACTGTTTTTATCAGTCCGTCATTCTTTCTTAATATATGCCCAATCCAATTTCTTTTTCTTCTCTTTATTACATCTAGTAACTGCCTTTTCTCTCCCACTCTTCTCGGTACCTCTTCATTTTTTACTCTGTCCATCCAACTTATTCTTTCCATCTTCCGCCATGTCCAGATCTCAAAAGCCTCCAGCCTTTCTCTGTCTTTTTTCCTCATAGTCCATGTTTCAGCGCCATATAGAAGAACACTCCATACAAGACATTTTATGAGTCTCTTTCTGAGTTCTCTGTCCATACCGCTGCAGAAGATTCTCCTTTTCTTATAAAACGCCTCTTTTGCCATTGCTATCCTTGTTTTAATTTCTGTGGTGCACTTCCAGTCGGTGTCTATCCTGCTTCCAAGATACTTAAAATTTTACACCTGTTCTAGTGTTTCTCCATTCGGCACAATTTTTATTTCCTTATTTCCTCCTATTGCCGATACTTTTGTTTTATTTGTGTTAATTTTCATTCCATATTTTTTTCCGTTAGTTGCAATGGTGTCCACCAAATCCTGTAGTTCTTTTTCCCCTGTGGCTAGAAGGACCATGTCATCAGCAAATCTCAAGCACCCTACTGTTCTTCCTCCAATTTCTACTCCTTTGTCATCTAATGAGCATTGGTCAATCATATTTTCCAAGTACAGGTTGAAAAGAGTAGGTGATAAACAGCATCCTTGTCTTACTCCTTTTCCTAGTGTGATCCAGTTTGTACTTTCTCCTCTCACTTTAACTGAAACTTTTCGATTAAGGTACAATGAGTTTATAAGTCTTTTGGTTTTCCAGTCCACTCTCTTTTCCCTCATAATAGTCGCCAGCTTGTCCCAAACCACATTGTCAAATGCCTTTTCTAAATCAATGAAGCACATACATAGGTCTCTTCCTTTTTCAATAAACCTTTCTCCCAAGATTCGTAGGAGCCCTATTGCATCTCTGGTGCCAGAATACCGTCTAAAGCCAAACTGCTCCTCGCCGAGATTCTCCTCTATTACTTTTTCAAGTCTTTTATTAATTATTCTTAACATCACTTTGGCTGCATGTGAAATGAGGCTGATTGTCCTGTGCTCGCTGCATTTCTTGGTTCCTTGTTGTTTCGGTAATGGAATCATTACTGTTGTCAAAAAGTCCTCAGGCCATTCACCACTGTCATATATTTTATTACATAACCTCAATATTTCTCTTATTCCATTGTGGTTCAAGCATTTTAGTATTTCTCCCGGTATTGTATCTGTACCTACTGCTTTGCCATTTTTCATTGCAGCAATGGCAGACTTTACTTCTTCCATTATGATGGTTGGTCCTTTCTCGTCATCACTTACACTGTTGTGTGATTCAAGTTCCAGAGTTTCTGGTTTGTTATTTGTGTCATATAGCTCTTTTATGTATTCTTCCCATCTCTGGAGGACATCGTCACGATCTTTATACACTACCTCTTCGTCTTTACTCAAAATTTCCATAGTAGCACTTCCTGCTCTGTTTTGTTCCCATGTCATAGTCTTTACTCTGTTGTATAGTAAGTCGTATCTTCCCTTCCTGTCCAGTTCTTCAATTTCATCACATTCCTCTTTTAGCCATTTTTTCCTAGCCTGCTCTGTTTCTCTTCGCAGTTCGTTATTTAACCTTCGGTATATCTTTCTTGCATCTTCAGTGTTCTTGTTTTTCAATTTTCTTCTCTCCTCCATCTTGGAAATCATTTCTTGTGTGACCCATGGTTTTTTTGACCTTTTCCCTTTTACATATCCTATATTTTGCTGTCCTGCTTTAATGATTCCTTCTTTCAGCATATTCCAGTACTCGTTGGCATTATCAGGTGCTTCTTTGTCTCGTAATGTGTTTAGAAAGTCCCGAGACAGCATTTCTGTAATTTGTTCTTTGTTGGACCTTATCTTCTCTAGATCCCATTTCTGATATCCAGTATTACAAATTTACTCTTTCTGATGGACACACATCCAGATCGTCCGCTCTCAAAATTCTGCCATCTTTCTCCCCACATCCACCACTGCTGGCGGCTCACCTCCAACTGCACAACGCTATGCGCTTTTCACATCCAACTGCCCAACACTACAATAGCAAATATTCCAACAATGCAAACCAGCCACAGACCGCACACATTGCAGTCTGTGATTTTCATACAGAGCGCTACGTGGCGTTACCAACATAAAAACCTAAACAGCCTACTTACAGTGTGTCTTGGATACACGGTAAGTCCCATTTAAGATTACAGCAAAGTTCTGACGTGAGTTTTGTTTATTTTTGTTGATACCTTCCACACTTGCTATGGTCAGGATGGGCTCGGAGAAGTGCCTTTTCTTCTAGATTTCCGGTGTTGAAAGGACTGCTCATTGCATTTTTTTGCAACGTTTGCGGGGGTATTATCTAACAGATGTTTTTTGTCTCATCTCAGGTAGTGCATGCTTGGAGTCTCCTATCTCGCTGCCACTCAGGGCATAAAAATGGGAGGCTCGCCAGTACTACGACAATCAGACTTAGTCCATGGCGACGATGATGGAGACAGTGGCAGAAAGTTTGGGATTCTTTCGGAATTAGACGCGACAGTTTAACCGTGAACTCTTTATCCGCTATTTTAGGTGGCTGCACCGTAATTCGAAATGCCGTTCTCTTAAATACGAGTCCAATGTGTTACCACTACATCATCTCACTCATAACAGAAATAAACAGTGATGCAGGAAGCGTGTACAGTGTTGCCAGTGTGGCAGAAATACTGGTTCGCTGTTAGACAAGCTGAGGTACGTTGAAAGGGAAGTAACGTCGATGACAACAGATGAAGCTTTAATATGCTCTTCAATTTAGAGTCGTTTGGGTAAGGCGCAAGCTGTTGGGTTGCTCGTTCCAGACTCGTGTAGCTGAACTGGACAAAGATATATAAAAATATGTAGTGTTATGCATAAGTGTCACGGTTTTGCCATTTTCATTGACTGTACCTCACGTTCTCCCGTTCTCCAATCACAGTAGGTCAGATGCGTTAGCAGTTGTACTTAAGAGTGACTGTGATTATCGTGTTGCATAATTCAAAGCTAGTTTTCAAAAAAATCTAGAGACCAGTATTGGTTACTTCTGAAACCAAATGTACACTGAGGTGACAAAAATCATGGGATAGCGATATGCAGATATACAGATGGCGGTAGTATCGCGTACATGGGGTATAACCGGGCAGTGCATCGGCGGAGCTGTCATTTGTACTCAGCTGAGTTATGTGAAAAGGTTTCCCGACGTGGTTATGAACGCATGACGGGAATTAACAGACTTTGAACGCTGAATAGTAGTTGGAGCTAGACGCGTGGGACATTTCATTTCGGGAATCGACAGGGAATTCTATAATCCGAGATTCTCAGTCTCAAGACTCTGCCGAGAATACCACATTTCAGGCATTGAGTCTCAACGCGGACAACGCCAGTGGCCGACGGTCTTCACTTAACGACCGTCAGCAGCGGCGTTTGCGTATAGTTATCTGTGCTAAAAGACAAGCAAGCTGCGGGAATAACATCAGAAATCACTGTGGGACGTACGACGAACGTATCCGTTCGGACAGTGCGGTGAAATTAGGCGTTAATGTGCTATGGCAGCATCCGACCGACGCGAGTGCCTTTGCCAACAGCACAACAACCTGCAGTGCCTCTCCTCCATGGCTATATCTTATGGACCCTAGACGACTGAAAAACCATGGCCTGGTCAGATAAGTGCCGATTTCAATTGGTAAGAGATGATGGCGGGCATCGAAATGTGGCATAGACCCCAGGGAGCCAAGGACCCAGGCTGTCAACAAGGTAGCGTGCCAGCTGGTTGTGGCTCCATAATGATGTGGGCTGTATTTATATGGGATGGACTGGGTTCTCTGGTCCAACTAAACTGATCATTGACTGGAAATGGCTATGTTCGCCTACTTTGAGCGCATTTGCTGCCATTGATGGACTTTGTGTTGCCAGACAACGATGGAATTTTTATGGTTGACAGTGTGGCATCTCACCGAGCCACAATTGTCCGCATTTGCTTTGAAGAAAAATCCCGACGATTCGGGCGAATAATTTCGCCACACAGATCACCCGACGAACATTTATGGGACATAATAGAGAGGTTAGTTCGTGCACGGAATCCTGCACCGGCAACATTTTCGCAGTTGTGGACGGCTATAGATGCGGTATGGCTCCGTATTTCTGCAAGGAACTTCCAACCATTTGTTAAGTCCATGCCACGTGGAGTTGCTGGACTACGCAGGGCAAAAGGAGGTCCGCGGCGATATAATGAGGTATCCCATGACATTGGTCACCTTCTAACAATACCACCACTTGCAAAGTAGATTAGAAGTCAGATTAATAATGTTGCTCACGCAGCTTATGTTCGCGTTATCGGTCAACAACAAAGTTATTGACTGTGGATGGTATCGTCGGAATGGAAATAATGAGGTCACTGTAAAAATGTTATTAATTTGGCACTTATCTTGAATGGATCCTCACGTAGATTTCGTCGAAGTCGTTATGGTTCATCTTGTTGATTCTAGGGTGATTCCACTTTGACTGCTAGAAGGTCCAGATCTGTTCAAAAAATATTCAAATGTGTGTGGAATCTTATGGGACTTAACTGCTAAGGTCATCAGTCCCTAAGCATACATACTACTTAAACTAAATTATCCTAAGGACAAACGCACACACACACATGACCGAGGGAGGACTCGAACCTCCGCCGGGACCAGCCGCACAGTCCATGACTGCAGCTCCTAAGACCGCTCGGCTAATCCTGCGCGGTGGTCCAGATCTGTATTTTAGCAATATTTGAAGACCTAACAAATGCGTGTCACACGAAATTCTTAATGATCAAACAATCCCAGATCAGAACAACGGTAAGGTCGAAATAATTTTTGACTTGGTGTTCACGATCCACATTTTTATTAAACTTTGTGTAAATTCACTTATTCTTCTTCTTAATTGTCACATCATCAAGAAAACAGTTTTGTATCAATCTTCATATATTTAATTTCCACTTTAACCAAACACAAGACTTGACTGTTCGAAATGTACACTTGTCCGGTTAGTGGCTGAAGCTACAGTTCACACTTTACTAATAATTATAGTGCAAAGTTAGATCACCAGTTACAGTTACATTTTCTGAAAGTACACCAAGTCCTTTCATCCATACATGTATTTTTTCATCATTACTAACTTTACGACATGAGCGGGTATATAATGTAAAAAGCATATTACTACATGCATAACTAGGTCTAGATTGGGATTTAGCATCTATTCCACAATGCCATGTCTTGTAGGCGATGACATATCGGTCGGCGAATGACTCCAATCCAGGTATAGAAGCATTCTCACATCGAACAATAGCAACAGTAAACCATCCACTTCCAGTATTCCCTGTGCCAGCATCGAGGGTAAAAATAACTCGGCATCCACGGAAAATATGACTGAACAAAGCGAAATAACAACTTAACTTCTGCAAAGTGAATCAAAGACTGCTCTGTGCGCATTCGCGCCAAAACTGTTACAAGTAAGTCAAAGATTATGACAGTCTCACAGAAATGAATACAGAGAAGAACCATATCACTGTAATATATCGATACATCGGAGTACCTGTACATTAATAAAACCAAATGTGAATATTGTCACAAAATATGTCTGTTACTTCGCAGAAAAGTAGTACGACGTTACTGGCATCGATAACTGGGGTTGGAGTGCCGTAATGGTCTACATCTATATCTACATCTACATCCATACTCCGCAAGCCACCTGACGGTGTGTGGCGGAGGGTACCTTGAGTACCTCTATCGGTTCTCCCTTCTATTCCAGTCTCGTATTGTTCGTGGAAAGAAGGATTGTCGGTATGCTTCTGTGTGGGCTCTAATCTCTCTGATTTTATCCTCATAGTCTCTTCGCGAGATATACGTAGGAGGGAGCAATATACTGCTTGACTCTTCGGTGAAGGTATGTTCTCGAAACTTTAACAAAAGCCCGTACCGAGCTACTGAGCGTCTCTCCTGCAGAATCTTCCACTGGAGTTTATCTATCATCTCCGTAACGCTTTCGCGATTACTAACTGATCCTGTAACGAAGCGCGCTGCTCTCCGTTGGATCTTCTCTATCTCTTCTATCAACCCTATCTGGTACGGATCCCGCACCGGTGAGCAGTATTCAAGCAGTGGGCGAACAAGCGTACTGTAACCTACTTCCTTTGTTTTCGGATTGCATTTTCTTAGGATTCTTCCAATGAATCTCCGTCTGGCATTTGCTTTACCGACGATCAACTTTATATGATCATTCCATTTTAAATCACTCCTAATGCGTACTCCCAGGTAATTTATGGAATTACCTGTTTCCAGTTGCTGACCTGCTATTTTGCGGCTAAATGATAAGGGAACTATCTTTCTATGTATTCGCAGCACATTACACTTGTCTACATTGAGATTCAATTGCGTCACGTGAGCACGTGGTCACGTAAATAGATAGCCATTACAACCTCAGTGTATTAAATGCGCAAGTCGAGCATCTGCTGATCGAAGACACTTGTTGGCAGGTAATGTACTGTGACCACTGATGGCAGTTTGGACGCGGCTCAAAATGCTTTCGGTGCAAAGCGTACCCATTATCAGACAAGAAGTCGAAAGGTCGGAACACGGTGACGGGTTCGGCACACCGGGCACGGCAGCTGTGGCGCGTGGGCGCTGGTGAGTTTGACGGGCGGGAGAGGGTGGGGCGGGGACGCGAGGTGTGAAGAGAGAGGCGCTGCGGCCGAGTGTTGCTCAAATGTTTGCTCGGCTAACGGAGGCGGCCGGGCCGCACTGCCGCTCGCCGTCACTCGGGGCGGCCTCGCCGGACACGCCGTCACCTGCCGTCCCGCCACTCCACTCACGCCGTCTGTCACCAGCTCTGTCGCACAAGACGGACGTTTGTATCTCATAACACTGTGCAACGAAAGTTTGTAAATTACTAAAATGTTGTTTACTTACATTGGTTTAGGACAAACACGGTGAAAAATAGCCCCGAAGAGAAAGACAGAGCGTGATAAACAAAAGCGAAACACCCAGAAGAAGAGAAGGAAACGATGTGGAACGTCATGGATTCAGAGAATACGTGATGTTATGTTAACGATTAAAAAATGAGTCAAATTTAGAATGAACATGGCAGTATGTGCCCACTCACCACTACGATGGCCGGCCTGAGTGGCCGTGCGGTTCTAGGCGCTACAGTCTGGAGCCGAGCGACCGCTACGGTCGCATGTTCGAATCCTGCCTCGGGCATGGATGTGTAATATCTCCTTAGGTTAGTTAGGTTTAATTAGTTCTAAGTTCTAGGCGACTGATGACCACAGAAGTTAAGTTGCGTAGTGCTCAGAGCCATTTGAACCATTTTTGAACCACTACGATGTCGCAATCCCTCTGGCCAGAATGCATGTTCTGTTTCTGTTGGGAGTGCTGTCATAATGCAGTTGAATCGTCTTCTGAGGCGAGCTGACCTACAACAGTTAATCTAATTCTTTATAATTTACACGTCAAGTTCCGTAGGACCAAATTGAGGAGCAAATCTCCGAGATCATGGAACGTGTCAGTACATGAAATTACAACATAAAAGTAATAACAGATAAAAATAAATGTTTATGAACCCGAAAAATGTCACTCCATAAGTTTACGTAAACGCAGTCAATTATACAATAAGAATCAGCTTAATTTTTCAAGGAAATCCTCGACAGAATAGAAGGAGTGAACCATGAACAAACTCTTCAATTTGGATTTGAAAGCGCGTGGATTACTGCTAAGATTTTTCAATTCGAGTGGTAGCCTACTGAAAATGGATGCAGGAGTATAATGCACACCTTTCTGTGCAAGAGTTAAGGAAGTCCGATCAAAATGTAGGTTCGATTTCTGCCGAGTATTAACCGAGGGGAAGCTGCTTATTCTTTGGAATAAGCTAATATTGTTAACAAGAAATGACAGTAAGGAATATATATATATATATATATATATATATATATATATATATATTGACCTCCCCCCATGAACCTTGCCGTTGGTGGGGAGGCTTGTGTGCCTCAGCGATACAGATAGCCGTACCGTAGGTACAACCACAACGGAGGGGTATCTGTTGCCTTTTCAGTAGTTGCAAGGGCAACAGTCTGGATGATTGATTGATCTGGCCTTGTAACAATAACCAAAACGGCCTTGCTGTGCTGGTACTGCGAACGGCTGAAAGCAAGGGGAAACTACAGCCGTAATTCTTCCCGAGGACATGCAGCTTTACTGTATGATTAAATGATTATGGCGTCCTCTTGGGTAAAATATTCCGGAGGTAAAATAGTCCCCCATTCGGATCTCCGGGCGGGGACTACTCAAGAGGAAGTCGTTATCAGGAGAAAGAAAACTGGCGTTCTTCGGATCGGAGCGTGGAATGTCAGATCACTTAATCGGGCAGGTAGGTTAGAAAATTTAAAAAGGGAAATGGATGGGTTAAAGTTAGATATAGTGGGAATTAGTGAAGTTTCGTTGCAGGAGGAAGAAGACTTCTGGTCACGTGCCTACAGGGTTATAAACACAAAATCAAATAGGGGTAATGCAGGAGTAGGTTTAAAAATGAATAGGAAAATAGGAATGCGGGTAAGCTACTACAAACATCATAGTGAACGCATTATTGCGGCCAAGATAGATACGAAGCCCACACCTACTACAGTAGTACAAGTTTATATGCCAACTAGCTCTGCAGATGACGAATAAATTGAAGAAATGTATGATCAAATAAAAGGGATTATTCAGATAGTGAAGGGTGACGAAAATTTAAGTCATGGGTGACTGGAATTCGGTAGTAGGAAAAGGGAAGGAAGGAAACGTAGTAGGTGAATATGGATTGGGGCTAAGAAATGAAAGAGGAAGCCGCCTGGTAGAATTTTGCCCAGAGTATAACTTAATCTTAGCTAACACTTGGTTTAAGAATCATGAAAGAAGGTTGTATACATGGAACAACCCTGGAGATACTAAAAGGTATCAGATACATTATATAATGGTAAGACAGAGATTTAGGAACCAGGTTTTAAATTGTAAGACATTTCCAGGGGCAGATGTGGACTCTGACCACAATCAGATTAAAGCTGAAGAAACTGCAAAAAGGTGGGAACTTACGGAGATGGGACCTGGATAAACTGAAAGAACCAGAGGTTGTACAGAGTTTCAGGGAGAGCATAAGGGAACAATTGACAGGAATGTGGGAAAGAAATACAGTAGAAGAAGAATGGGTAGCTTTGAGGGATGAAGTAGTGAAGGCAGCAGAGGATCAAGTAGGTAAAAAGACGAGGGCTAGTAGAAATCCTTGGGTAACAGAAGAAATACTGAATTTAATTGATGAAAGGAGAAAATATAAAAATTCAGTAAATGAAGCAGGCAAAAAGGAATACGAACGTCTCAAAAATGAGATCGACAGGAAGTGCTAAATGGCTAAGCAGGGATGGCTAGAGGACAAATGTAAGGATGTAGAGGCTTATCTCACTAGGGGTAAGATAGATACTGCCTACAGGAAAATTAAGGAGAACTTTGGAGATAAGAGAACCAATTGTATGAATATCAAGAGCTCAGATGGAAACCCAGTTCTAAGCAAAGAAGGGAAAGCAGAAAGGTGGAAGGAGTATATAGAGGGTCTGTACAAGGGCGATGTACTTGAGGACAATATTATGGAAATGGAAGAGGATGTAGATGAAGATGAAATGGGAGATACGATACTGCGTGAAGAGTTTGACAGAGCACTGAAAGACCTGCGTCGAAACAAGGCCCCCGGAGTAGACAACATTCCATTGGAACTACTGACGGCCTTGGGAGAGCCAGTCCTGACAAACCTCTACCATCTGGTGAGCAAGATGTATGAAACAGGCGAAATACCCTCAGACTTCAAGAAGAATATAATAATTCCAATCCCAAAGAAAGCAGGTGTTGACAGATGTGAAAATTACCGAACAATCAGTTTAACAAGCCACAGCTGCAAAATACTAACACGAATTCTTTACAGACGAATGGAAAAACTAGTAGAAGCCGACCTTGGGGAAGATCAGTTTGGATTCCGTAGAAATACTGGAACACGTGAGGCAATACTGACCTTACGACTTATCTTAGAAGAAAGATTAAGGAAAGGCAAACCTACGTTTCTAGCATTTGTAGACTTTTGACAATGTTGACTGGAATACTCTCTTTCAAATTGTAAAGGTGGCAGGGGTAAAATACAGGGAGCGAAAGGCTATTTACAATTTGTACAGAAACCAGATTGCAGTTATAAGAGTCGAGGGACATGAAATGGAAGCAGTTGTTGGGAAGAGAGTAAGACAGGGTTGTAGCCTCTCACTGATGTTATTCAATCTGTATATTGAGCAAGCAGTAAGGGAAACAAACGAAAAATTCGGAGTAGGTATTAAAATCCATGGAGAAGAAATAAAAACTTTGAGGTTCGCCGACGACATTGTAATTCTGTCAGAGACAGCAAAGGACTTGGAAGGGCAGTTGAATGGAATGGATAGTGTCTTGAAAGGAGGATATAAGACGAACATCAACAAAAGCAAAACGAGGATAATGGAATGTAGTCGAATTAAGTCGGGTGATGCTGAGGGAATTAGTTTTAGGAAATGAGACACTTAAAGTAGTAAAGGAGTACTGCTATTTGGGGAGTAAAATAACTGATGATGGTCGAAGTAGAGAGGATATAAAATGTAGACTGGCAATGGCAAGGAAAGCGTTTCTCAAGAAGAGAAATTTGTTAACATCGGGTATAGATGTAAGTGTCAGGAAGTCATTTCTGAAAGTATTTGTATGGAGTGTAGCCATGTAAGGAAGTGAAACATGGACGATTAATAGTTTGGACAAGAAGAGAATAGAAGCTTTCGAAATGTGGTGCTACAGAAGAATGCTGAAAATTAGATGGGTAGATCACATAACTGATGAGGAAGTATTAAATAGGATTGGGGAGAAGAGAAGTTTGTGGCACATCTTGACCAGAAGAAGGGATCGGTTGGTAGGACATGTTCTGAGGCATCAAGGGATCACCAATTTAGTATTGGAGGGCAGCTTGGAGGGTAAAAATCGTAGAGGGAGACCTAGAGATGAATACACTAAGCAGATTCAGAAGGATGTAGGTTGCAGTAGGTACTGGGAGATGAAGAAGCTTGCACATAATAGAGTAGCATGGAGAGCTGCATCAAACCAGTCTCAGGACTGAAGACCACAACAACAACAACAACATATATATTGAGAGGCCATTGTCAAAATACCGAGACTCGTGAACAGGCGTCGACAAGAGATTCGTGAACTTGCACCACCTATTGCCCGAACTACCCGTTTCTGAGCCAAAAATATCCACTTAGAATCGGAAGAGTTACCCCAAAATACAATACCATACGACATAAGCGAATGAAAATAAGCAAAGTAGACTAATTTTCGTGTCGAACGATCGCTTACTTCTGTTACCGTACGAATAGTAAAAATGGCAGTATTAAGTCGTTGAACAAGATCCCGAACGTGGGCTTTCCACGACAGCTTACTATCTATCTGAGCACCTAGGAATTTGAACTGTTCAGTTTCACTAATCATATGCCCGCTCTGTGAAATTAAAACGTCAGGTTTTGTAGAACAGCCGGCCGCTGGTGGCCGAGTGGTTCTGGCGCTACAGTCTGGAACCGCGCGACCGCTACGATCGCGGGTTCGAATCCTGCCTCGGGCATGGATGTGTGTGTTGTCCTTAGGTTAGTTAGGTTTAAGTAGTTCTAAGTTCTAGGGGACTTATGACCTCAGCAGTTGAGTCCCATAGTGCTCAGAGCCATTTGAACCATTTTTTTTTTTGTTGAACATACGATATTATAGTGTCTGTGTTATTTTAAATTACGATGCAAAGTAATTCCTAATGACGCAGGCACTGCAATATCGTATTTATCCACCAACACGGGGCAAGCGATTTTCAAATAAAATGTCCCACCTGTACGGGAATATACAGAATGGACGTGTTATAGTCCGATCCATGAACGATGGCGGTTCTCACAAGTCGAGACAAGGACGAGAATCGCACTGTTGGCGGTTCCAAGTGACAGCTGCGGTACGCGCATACACGTGTGTTGCGTTTGTTGAAAGCGAGTGTCCCGCAAATTATGTCTGTGGCTTGGTTCAAATGGTTCTGAACACTATCGGACTTAACATCTGAGGTCATCAGTCCCACAGACTTAGAACTACTTAAACCTAACTAACCTAAGGACATTACACACATCCATGCCCGGGGCTGGATTCGAACCTGCGACAGTAGCGGTCGCGCGGTTCTGGCCTGAAGAGCTTAGAACCGCTCGGCCACACCGGCGTGTCTTGTTTGTGTAGAACTTCTCACACACCACCAGCATCAGCCATGACAACTCGCAACAAATGGAATAAAAATTTACTAGTTAACTCGCTACGATAGCGGACAATGCTCGCATTGCTTACATCATTCATAGCAGAGCACTCAAAACACAACTGAACGCTCATAGCGTGTCGTAGGTGCGCAGGACGGGCCTAAGCTCTACCCCCATTGTTCGTGACTGCAACTATAGTAGCGGTTGAAATGAAATGAAATGTGTGGCTAGGGCCTCCCGTCGGGTAGACCGTTCGCCTGGTGCAGGTCTTTCGATTTGACGCCACTTCGGCGATCTGCGTGTCGATAGGGATGAAATGATGATGATCAGGACAACACAACACCCAGTCCCTGAGCGGAGAAAATCTCAGACCCAGCCGGGAATCGAACCCGGGCCCTTTGGATTGACAGTCTGTCACGCTGACCACTCAGCTACCGGGGCGGACATAGTATCGGTTGACGACATATAGAAGATTGGGTCCGGCCGTGAGTCGTGCACTGATAGCCAAATGGTACGGCGACCGCTCGTGATAAGCGGGAAATCCGGGTTCGTGTTCTGGTCCGGCACAAATTTTCACTGTCGTCATTCCTTTCTACAACTGAACCGCCCATACTCGCTATTACGAATACATTTAACTGTTGTAACAGGTCCTTGATATTCTGGATACTGGTACTGGGAGAGTCTTGACGTCCGTGCTGATCGTACAAATTCTGCTGCGGACAGATCTGGGGATCTTGGTAGCCACGGGAATACCTCTACATAACCCATGCTGTTATTAGTGAGCTGTATCTTGTTGGAAAATGGCACCGTGATACTCTCGCATGAGAGGTAACACGGGAGGATGCGAGATGTCCTCGACGTACTGTTGTGCCGTCAGAGTTCCCTCAATCACCACCAGCAGTGATCCGAAGTCATACCCGATGGCTCCACACTTCATAGGAGCAACACCGCTGCGCCCTTCTAAAACACTGGAAGAACCACACTGGGGCACTGCCACATTCGCTGTCGATGATCATCTGGGGTAGTCCAGAGCTCTGGTTCATAACTGAACACTGTATGACTCCATTCACGAGCAGTCCGTGCTTTCCGGCCATGGCACCACTCCAGACTGAGCGCTCCGTGTTCCGGTGTTAATAGCAGCCTGCAGTACCCTAGCCCGATCACTGCTGCACTCTGGAATGACACATTAATCGAATGGCAAGTGCCGCTGTGAAGAGATTATGGTATGCTTAGTGCACAGTTCATCGATCCTACCTCGTGGTGGTCAGATGTGGTCAATAGGTACCTTGACGACAAGGTAGCCTGCCCTCACATTCCCGTGCAGTCCAACGTAGGGTCTCTCTGACATCCGAATGCACCACCAATACTGGTATTATACCATTGCACCAGTCGGTTAAGTGGAGATCCACAATGAAGCTCTCTTCAAACTTGGTCATATGTTGACAACGCTCTCTCATACGAGTAGAGTCCACCCCCGGTAGAAGAGTGGTCAGCGCGAAAGAATGTCAATCCTAAGGACCCGTGTTCGATTCCTGGCTGGGTCGGAGAATGGGTGCTCTGTTGTCCTAATCATCTTCGTTTCATCCCCATCAACGTGCAAGTCGCCGAAGTGGCGTCAGATCGAAAGACCTGCACCCGGCGAACGGTCTACCCGACGGGAGGCCCTAGTCACACGACATTTACGTACGAGTACACAGCATCTTGGTTTCCCTCACAGTGATCACTCAGCATCTGACGGTGTTAACGGCCCTTTACATGCTACCATACCTGCTGAAAACAAACATCAGCAACTCCAATGCAGTCTGTTGGCCATTCTCCTTGTCATAGAGTTATGCAACTGTAATCAAACACATACCCACAGATGGTGTGAACGTGTATAGTTCATATATGGCAGACTTGTGATGTACGTCATTCTTTAAGTTATGAACAATGTTGTCTTTCATTTTAAGCTAAATTGTACTGTGTTCCCAAATTTGCATTGGCCAAATTGGTATGATTTTAATGTTCTGTGGCGAGAAAAAAGATCGGTTAAACTTATGAAGAAGCTTGGATAGAAAAAGAAAATCAAATCTTTATCTTATAAAATGTAAAGGAGTGTTTTTCATGACGTAGGTCAATGTACAGAGTTTACACAGGGTGTTTCCGTAATAAAGTGCAAAAATGTAACAGTACATAGCGAAGACTCCACTGAACAGTTTGACGTAGAGAACCTGGGGTCAGAGAAACCAGTTTAAGGAGATATGGAAGTAAACTTGTCTACCGCTTTGTCTATCATTGCTGTTTTCCAGCTTATTTACATGTAACATGCCTACAAGTTTACACGTTCTGTGCTGTTTATTTACATGTACACACTGTATTTCCTGCAAGGAAACAAGGAGGACGAACCTGATCACTAGAAAGCCATGATGCAGGTTTTATTTAATTTTCTTGTCTATAAGATTGTATCGTATTTACATTATCCCATGACAGAACGTGCTATGAATCAACGACAGACCCATTCATTACTCGGTATTATTCAGAGGTTCTAGGGGCGCTTCAGTCCGGAACCGCGCTGCTGCTACGGTCGCAGGTTCGAATCCTGCTCGGGCATGGATGTGTGTTATGTCCTTAGGTTAGTTAGGTTTAAGTAGTTCTAAGTCTAGGGGACTCAGATGTTAAGTCCCACAGTGCTTCGAGCCTTTTTTTTTATTTTTATTTTTTATTTATTCAAAGACTTGAAGCGCAATACGGTGGAGTAGTGCCGGTATAGTTTCGCAGAACTCGATGACATGCATCTTGTGTAGGCGAAAGTACGTTGCAATGCTGTCGATGCTGAAAGGCTGTACAGTGTACGATTTCCTAACAGGGATCATCCGTCACGACGAGTGTTATTTCTCTCGATCGCCGAATGCTGGAGACTAGTTCATTGGCAAGAAAAATTGATTTTGCAAAAACAGACGTAATGTCTTATGGGATAACAGCAATCAGTGATTTTATATCGTTATTTAAAATCCGTCTTGATTGCAACTTTTTTTTTTATTATTCATATGACCGGTTTCGGTTTATTCAGAACCATCTTCAGATCTGATATTTCAGTTACAGGAGTAACCCGTCCAAATCCAGCAACTTTCACATGCTACGTCACATAGCA
The DNA here is from genome assembly GCF_021461385.2 of Schistocerca piceifrons. NCBI lineage: Eukaryota > Metazoa > Arthropoda > Insecta > Orthoptera > Acrididae > Schistocerca > Schistocerca piceifrons. Next base: position 129,365,243 of record NC_060139.1, on the reverse strand, counting down.
TGTGAAAGTTGCTGGATTTGGACGGGTTACTCCTGTAACTGAAATATCAGATCTGAAGATGGTTCTGAATGAACAGAAACCGGTCATATGAATAATAAAATTAAAAAAAATTGCAATCAAAACGGATTTTAAGTAACATTAAGAAAAATTGAGGCAACATGAGGACCACTCGCACATCAGATTTTGACGAGGAGGTGCTGGACGTGTTGCAACGGAATGGGGGTTGCACATGAAACGGCAGTTGCATGTACTAGCGTGTGGCGAGTATTCCACGAACAACAATTACACCCATATCATCCACAATGAGTCCATGCAATGCTTGTGACTGACTTTGCACCAAGGGTCGCATTGTGTCAGTGGTTGCTCCAAAAATGGATTGATCGACCAGATTTCCTCCAGGTCGTGCTGTTTTCTGACGAGGCATCATTTGATCGCGATGGTATTTCGAACGGCTGGAATAGCGATGTGTGGGATGAAAAAAACCCCCACGCTGCATTAGAGCCACACCATCAAGTATGTTTTGCTGTGAATATCTGGGCCGTCATTGTAGTTGACAGTCTCACTGGATAAAATCTTCTACCTGGCTACCTGAATGGCCACCTGCACTTGAGATTCATGCAAAGAGTTCTACATGAGTTGTTAGAGAACTTACCCTTGGCTGTTCGTGAGAAGATGTGGACAAAATATGATGGTGCACCGCCTCACTTCAGTGTGGATGTCCGCAACCATCTCAGTTTTGTATTTCCTGGTCGCTGGATTGGAAGGGGAGGTCCTGTTCCATGGCCTGCGAGGTCACCTGACCTGCGTTCCTTATTTCCTATGGAGATATCTAAACACACTTGTGTTTGAGATCCTAGTCGATACGGAGATGGAATTAGTTGCCAGAATTTTAGCTGCCTGCGATGTGATTCGAAACACATCAGGGATATTTGTCAGGGTGCATTAGAAACTTGTTCGCCGATGTCGTGCTTGCACTGAGGTTGATGGCCGTCAGTTTCGCCCGTTTCACCACTTTTTGTAAGATATAGTGCATATGGTACGTTCTTTGTGTCAATGATGGTTTTTGCAATTATCTGTAAATAATGTAAATAAAAAAGTACACGGTTATGTGATTTTATTCCTATTATCTCCTTAAGCTAGCTATTTATATTATCTCCTTATTCGATCCCTGGTTCCCTACCTCAAATTATTCAGCGGAGTATCCTCTATGTCCTGTTAAATTTTTGCACACTGTTACGGAAACACCTCTATAGAATGTAAACCATGTAATGACAAGAACTTTGTTACAGTTTAGGACCCAAATTAAAAAATTTACAAGAAATCTACGCTACCGTCTTACGATGGCTCAGGCATGAAACTAATAACGGTACAATGAAATGGTTTCCAACGAAGTTGCAGCTGATTGTAGTATTTCGTGCAGTGTAATTTACGAAAACAGCTGCGGTGTTCTCTAGCCATAACGGATAAATAATACGCAGTTATGCTGAATGTTTTCTCACGGATAATATGTACATTCTACTACTAAAACTCCATTTGATAAAGCAAACAGCCAATCTTCCGTTACATTAAAGCTGTGGACAGTGTATTGCAATGTATTGTCCAAATTTCTGACCATGTGTGTAGCACATCCTGGTCAGACAGTGCCTCATATTAAAGCATACAGCCCCCCTCCCGCCCCAAAAAAAAGAAAAAAAAAAGAGAGCTGGTCTCCAGGCCGGCCACGTTAACGCTCTTGGCTATGTTATTCGGTTATTCGGCGTGCGAGAGTCGAAAGTATACCAAATCCAGCGGCAGCCACTCTGATAATTAGATCCCGCTAGGTTACCGAAGTGCGCGGATGCTGATTACGCTTTACCCGTTGTTCCAAATAGTCACAAATATTAACTATAGCTTCAAGATCAGGTGAGTTAGCGGTAGGGATGGCGGTTATCACTGAAACAACCGATTTTCGGTTACATCGGTTTTTTTATCAGTGTCACTTTAACTCGACTATTAGAACTGCTCAAAATAACCAGTTTCTGAAATAACCGATTGTCGGTGTTTTATTCCTGTTATTTCCTGTTCAAATGGTTCAAATGGCTCTGAGCACTATGGGACTTAACATCTGCGGTCATAAGTTCCCTAGAACTTAGAACTACTTAATCCTAACTAACCTAAGGAAATCTACACATCCATGCCCGAGGCAGGATTCGAACCTACGACCGTAGTGGTCGCACGGTTCCAGACTGAAGAGCCTAGAACCGCTCGGCCACTGCGGCCGGCTGTTATTTCCTGTAATAAATGTAGAAGTCGAACATAAATTCAGTGATTTTGACTTCCTCAGTTTCAAGATACATAGAATCAAAATATTAAATTAAACAGGCAAATAAATAAATGTTACTCCGTCCACTGTTCGCTGCTTTTCTCGAAAAGTGATAAGTGGTCGATACTGCAAAATATCACCAATATTCTCCCGCTGATTCTAATTTATTTGAAAATCTGCTCGAAAATCATGTTGTAATCGGCGGCTATGCCACTATTTGGACATCATTACGAACAGGGGAAACAGCTTGAAGAACTCTATTTTTCATGTAAATTTGTCAGTTTTCAAGAGCTGCTAGCAGATAGAAGTACCTTATGTAGGCACAGGCACCAGATCAGCTGCTTTCTATTTTTATATGAATAAATTGTTAAGTTTTACGTTTTCTCCTCATGTTATGTTCAAGTTGGTTGTGGCTCCTCCAACTTTTAGTCGTTTAAAGGAAACGGAGTATTGTACTTCACTGATACCGCACTTCATAAAATACTTTCAAACTAGAGACGATGTGATTCTGTAATACGACTATTGTCCGACGACGACAGTGAGAAGCTACAATATAGACCAGATGGGACAAGTCTTGCACACTGAACATACAACGCGTGCCATGTAATAGGGCGTGCCACATGATAACAAGTACATTACTTATACGATTGTGTGGTGTTTGTTCTTTCAGAAATGTCTGGAAGAACAGACACCACGAATTCATAAACTGATTCACGTCGATGGTCAATGGTTCCAACACATTCAGTGCAGATGCACAATTACGTCCGACCTCCTGCGGGAATCTCAAAGTAGCGAGCATGGAGGATATCGACAGGGACAGCGGACAGGTGACTCTCGGTGGAAATGTGGGTCGACATAGAGAAGGCCGAGATAGTCCGCGTGGTTGTGATAAACCCTCTGTCCGGATGGCGCAGTGGATAAGGCAACTGCTAACAAGCAGGAGATCCCAGGTTCGAATCCCGGTGTGGCACACTTTTTCATTCGTCGTTGCTGATGCCGCACAAAGTTCCGATGCAGCTAATATCAATAGCCTCTTCCTTGTCCATCCTGCTGCCCCCTTTCTCCTTCACTTTACGTAATAGGGACATTACTGTCTCACCCGTGCTGTCCGGATTCTTATGCCATCTGTCTTTTGCTCGTTTCCGTCGGCAAAGTTATTAATACAGCACTGATTTCTTTTCCCATTTTATGCAATAACAAAATATTTCAATGCAGTGCCATTTTACGAATAGAACTTATTCGTTCCTTAGAAAGGTTTATTAAAAAAATGCTGCTATGGCTAATCGATATTTCGTTTTTTTTACCTGGTTATTAATTAAAAATAAAAACACCTGTTATAACCCAGACCAAACAAATACCGAAAAATATCGGTTATTCAGGACTAAAATACCGGTATCGGTTTTAACTGGTCGGTCTTTCCCATTCCTTGTTAGTGGTACAGTCGATGTGTGAGAGGGTGGATGAGTGTTCGTCAAACCAGGGGCGTATGCGTGAAGCTCTGTGAACACGGCAGTTGTCATCTTGGAAGACGGGAGCGTTCACAGTCTAATCATGATGAAGATGTAAAGGAAAAGAGTTACACTTGGTTAAAGATAATGGTTAGATAAACATACTGATTGTTGCTCACCGTAATTTGAATGTGCGGGATGAAGTTATGTTGTGGCTAACACCACCAAACATCACAGAAACACCGTCCCCACACAGATGGTTAAACTCTTCATCGGGCTATCAGCGCTCTCGATACCTTAAATCTTTTGAAAGGACCCAAAATCGCTACTCGTTGGGCCACACTGTATGGCTGCAGTATTTCCATGTCCATTTTCCGTGTTGTTTGGCCCAGTTTAGCCTTATGTTACTCTGTACGAAATACTGTAATCAGCCACATTTTTATTGTTTTTGTTTTAGCTTTACTAGTTTTCGGGTGTGAGCCTGTCCTAAAATATAACAAACTTTTTGTGACTGCCTGGATTACAAAACGTTTTACATTTGCGTGCTAGAATATTAGATAGTTTTTGTGATAACATACACTTATACGTGTTCTATCCACTGTACTTACTTCCTGAAAACCCTCCTTTACATATTATAAGACAGAGAGGTCTGTAAACCATGAAATAACAAAAACTTTGTTATATTTTAGAACACAAATGTAAAACGCCCCAAGAAGTCAACGTTACCGTCTGACGATCGGCTGAGGCCCGAAACTAGAAACGGTACAAAAAAGTAAATAAATAAGTAAATAAATAAATAAAAAATTAAAAAAACTTGTGGCTAGTTGCAGTATTTCTTACAAAGTAATTTACGAAAACAGCTGCGGTGTTCTCTAACCAAAATGAATAAAATAATAGTTTTATGTGCCACTGTGAGCAATGGTTTTATGAGGTGCTGAAATCAATGTGTACTTTTGTGATATCTGTGAAGTAGAAGCTGACAATAAGGCTGTGTTATATGAACCTTTCGATACCAAATTTGTTCTGATGGTATATATTGGCATTTGAAAATTTATTTACTCTGTGTGAGTTTGCGGATCCATTTAGATGTTTGCTGACTATTTTTGTGAAATTTCATTTATCATATTCTAATTTTTCATTATGTTTTGAAAATCCGTTTGTTCATATTTTCGTCTTTTCTTAGAAAACATTAATCATCCTATGTGATCAGTCTTGCTAATATACTTGTTATCAGCAGATAAACTTATTCTTGGCAAATACAAATCATCAGACATCCACTACCAAAGCTATGTTTAAAAATCACCTAAAATTTTTTAATTTGCAAAATGTGCTTTTCACTCGAATAATATTCTGTACATCAGAGCTAACGATGATTTCGCTGTTCGGTCCCCTGCCCCGAATCAATCAACAAACTCACCTACCTCCCTTCGTAAGAGTTACCGCAGTTCGATTGTATTGATGTCAGTGAAACTCTGTGAACTGCTGAAAGGTAATTATCTTTGTTTAGCTTTATGTTATTCTGAAGTTAGTAAGTTGACAGAGAGTACGTATAAAGCGTTGATGGTGGACGGATGTGGGGAGACAAGTGCAAGGCTTAAAAAAACTGTTTTATTCAATAATATTAACTATCTATCCAGTCACACTCTTTCGAAAGTGAACAAATCCTAATTATCACCATAACTGTTTGTGGAAGGCATTATATATTACGAAACATCGATTACAGGGAAAAGGAATTCGTTCGTAAAACACGTGAAGACCCTGAACTCTTGCAGAGAGCATCCTCCGTTTCTTCTACGTAACAGTTTCTACAAAATAAGAAAAATAAATTAAAAAATTATGTATGATTTTCTTTAATTTCTGACTTCTCCAACAGTCAGCATAATCGTAGCCTATGTGCATCCCATGTCTCACAACGTGAACAATATATATTTATATGTCTGTTTCTCTAGACAGCAATGCCAAAGAAATAATTTTTTGTTAGTTAATTATCATCATTTTTAATTAGACTGTGCGACTAGTATGTTTAGAGCACGGGTCTCAAAATGTCCACTCCATGCAGCCTTCTTCGCTGTCTTCGATGGTTAACTGATTGAGATAGACATCTGTTCACTGACAATAACAGTTCTTGCCAGTTTTCCAACCGATTGTCTTCGACAAGGTGTGACGCTCGTCTTCCGTCCCTTACACTGCATCTACATCTACATCTACATCTATACTCCGCAAGTCACCTCATTGTGTCTGGAGGAGGGTACCCTGTCTACCACTCTCATTAACTCCCTTATATGACACCCACACTAACGAGCAATAGTAAGTACTGGTCAAACGGGTGTTTTGTAATTACCTCCTCTTTAGGTGAATCACACATCCTGGGGATTCTTTCACTGGTCTTAGCTGCGACTAGTTTCATGTGATCGTTCCACTTTAAATTGTGCTGGACCCCTATTTAATGGATGTAACTGGTTTCAGTGATTGTTCTGCAATCACATGATAATACGATAATGGGTCTTCCTGTCTATTGATGTTTCTTTATGCTGAAGTTCAAAACCTGCACCGACCATAGATACTCTGCTGATCTTCCTGCATTTCACTACAATTCTCTAGCGTTGCAGCTTCTCCGTACAGAACAGCATCGTACGCGGAAGACCTCAAGGAATGTGATCCATTAGATCATTTATTCAGGGGGGGGGGGGGGAGTCAGAAATAGTCCGGGAAGCTTGTAAGCCGCGCGGTTTAAGGAGCCTTTCCGCGGTTCGCTCGGCTCCCCCCGTCTTCGAGTCCTCCATCGGGCACGGGTGCGTGTGTTGTTCTTAGCGTAAATTAGTTTCAGTTCGATTAAGTAGCGTGTAAGCCTAGGGACCGATTACCTCAGCAGTTTGGTCCCATAGGAACCTACCACAAATTTCCAAAGCTTGTAAGCCGGCCGAAGTGGCCGAGCGGTTCTAGGCGCTACAGTCTGGAACCGCGCGACCGCTACGGTCGCAGGTTCGAATCCTGCCTCGGGCATGGATGTGTGTGATGTCCTTAGGTTAGTTAGGTTTAAGTAGTTCTAAGTTCTAGGGGACTTATGACCTAAGATGTTGAGTCCCATAGTGCTCAGAGCCATTTGAACCATTTTTTTTCTCTCCCTCCACCCCCCCCCCCCCCCCCCCCCCGTCCACCTCCCCCCCCTCTCTCTCTCTCTCTCTCTCTCTCTCTCTCTCTCTCTCTCTCTCTCTCTGTGTGTGTGTGTGTGTGTGTGTGTGTGTTAAATATAATGGAAATGAAATGAATTCGTTCGAGAACATAGTTCTTAAGTGAACGAACATATGTGAGGATTTGAATAAAGATCAGAAGAATGAAAAAAAGAAACCCTCTCAAGAATCTGAAAGTGCAGAAAGAACACAAAATGTTATCTGTTACAGACAAACGCCCTTCAACAACGGAAATCGTGATCCTACATGACCACACATTTATAAAACACGTCGAAAAAAACCGAGCGAGGTGGCGCAGTGGTTAGCACACTGGACTCACATTCGGGAGGACGACGGTTCAATCCCGTCTGCAGCCATCCTGATTTAGGTTTTCCGTGATTTCCCTAAATCGTTTCAGGCAAATGCCGGGATGGTTCCTTTGAAAGGGCACGGCCGATTTCCTTCCCCATCCTTCCCTAACCCGAGCTTGTGCTCCGTCTGTAATGACCTCGTTGTCGACGGGACGTTAAAAAACACCAACCTAACCACGTCGCCTTTTCACTCAATTTAACACAAAAAGAAATGGCATACCGTTGCGCAATATTATGCGGTTCCATTTCCGTGACGAGGGACACAAACACGTGTTAACTTACTACAGCACAACTCACGACTGACCAGTTGCTTGGACTAGAAGCAGCGTATAGACCAAGGTCAAAGATATTGTGCCTACGCAAGTCTGCAGGGTTGCCACATCTTGCGAAGAAAATCAGTCTCATTACTTTGATGTCGCACCTCGTATATGTATTTCCATTTGACGCACCACAGTGTTTTGCCCGCCTGACTTCTAGCATGGCTAAATGAGTAAATGAGGATAGCTTTTATTTACTTGTCGAAATGATTGTTTGTATGCATGACTGTGTGTCTGTAGCTGTTATTCCCTAAACTCTCTGGTTAGTGTGGATAAAGCACTCCGTCTTCAGGCCACAAGTGGCCCATCGGGACCATCCGACCGCCGTGTCATCCTCAGCGGAGGATGCAGACGGGAGGGGCGTGTGACAGCACACCGCTCTCCCGGTCGTTATGATGGTTTTTCTTTGACCGGAGCCGCTACTAGTCGGTGGTCGAGTAGCTTCTCAGTTGGCATCACGAGGCTGAGTGCACCCCGAAAAATGGCAACAGCGCGTGGCGGCCCGGATGGTCACCCATCCAAGTGCCGGCCACGCCTGACAGCGCTTAACTTCGGTGATCTGACGGGAAGTGGTGTATCCACTGCGGCAAGGCCGTTGCCGGTTATTGTGGATACTAGTCTTTTATTTAAAGTGTTCAGGTATTGCATGGCTAGCTAGTGAATTTGTTGGTGGGGCGAAGATGAAATCTTTTCATATAAAGTTATCGACTTTCTTTTAATGTATGTGAGTATGGATGGTTCGCCTAATAATTTTGTGAACGTGCGTCACGACACGACAAGTTTTTCTATATGAGCCGGGCGTCTCCGGCTCGGAGCGCCCCAGGGCGGCCGTTACACTGCTTCGAACGGTAAGTCCGCAGCTCGTGGTCTCGCGGTCGCGTTCTCGCTTCCCGTGCACGGGCTCCCGGTTCGACTCCCGGCGGGCTCAGGGATTTTCACCTGCCTCGAGATGACTGGGTGTTCGTGTTGTCCTCATCATTTCATCATCCTTCATGAATGTGGCAAGTTTGGACTGAGTAAAGATTGGGAATTTCTACGGACGCTGATAACCGCGCAGTTGAGCGCCCCACAAACCTAACATCATCAGCATCATCATCATCGAACGATGGGCTGTAGAAACATCTTTAAAGCACGGATTAAAAAACCCTTTCTACGCAGCATTCTAGACACACACACCTTCGAAAAAATGCAATAGAAATCGAGTTTCCGACAATTTTGAATGAGAACTTAGCTTTAACTGCGATTTTAAACTGTGACAAATCACAGCTAGGAATCGCAGTTGGCGAAAAGTAGCATTTACACGTATCCCTCATACCGGAAAGCCGCAGTTGAGCCCGTCCCTGTAGCGGGCAGAGGACGGCGACTCTTGCTGCGGCAGAGGACCGCGCCGCGGTGGGCGCGGGGCGCGTCACAGGTGAGCCGACCGCGGCCGGAAGTGATGTTGGGCGGCCGGCGGACGTCCGGTGGCGGTGCGGACCAGGCGTCGCCCCGGACACACACTAACAGCTGGCGTCACGCACGCTCGCGGCGGCCACAGCTGTTACACAGGTCAATCTCGGCGCCCCTCTCCATTTGGTACAACGATGGAAGATATTGCTGTTTTGTAGAAAACTGACACGGGGAGGCCATGTTACAGATTAACTGTAGTAAGAACTAAAAGCCGGCCGCTGTGGTCTCGCGGTTCTAGGCGCGCAGTCCGGAACCATGCGACTGCTACGGTCGCAGGTTCGAATCCTGCCTCGGGCATGGATGTGTGTGATGTCCTTAGGTTAGTTAGGTTTAAGTAGTTCTAAGTTCTAGGTTCTAGGGGACTGATGACCACAGCTGTTAAGTCCCATAGTGCTCAGAGCCATTTGAACCATTTTTTAAGAACTAAAAACAGCTACCAACACTAACACACTGAACCGCCAAACTGGTATTGGAATGCGTATTCAAATACAGAAATACACTACTGTCCATTAAAATTGCTACACCGAGAAGAAATACGGATGATAAACGGGAATTCCTTGGACAGATGTATTGTACTAGAACTGACATGTGATCACATTTTCACGCCATTTGGGTGCATAGATCATGAGGAATCAGTACTCAGAAGAACCACCTCTGGCCGTAATAATGGCCTTGATACGCCTGGGCATTGAGTCAAGCAGAGCTAGGATGGCGTGTATAGGTACAGCTGCCCATGCAGCTTCAACACGATACCACAAATGGTTCAAATGGCTCTGAGCACTATGGGACTTAACATCTGAGGTCATCAGTCCCCTAGAACTTAGAACTACTTAAACCTAAGTAACCTAAGGACATCACACACATCCATGCCCGAGGCAGGGTTCGAACCTGCGACGCAGCAGTCGCGCGGTTCCGGACTGACGCGCCTAGAACCGCTCGGCCACCACGGCCCACGATACCACAGTTCATCGAGAGTAGTGACTGGCGTATCGTGACGAGCCAGTTCTCGGCCACCACTGACCAGACGTTTTCAATTGGTGAGAGATCTGGAGAATGTGCTGTCCAGGGCAGCAGTCGCATATTTTCTGTATTCAGAAAGACCCGTACAGGACCTGCAACATGCGGTCGAGCATTATCCTGCTAAAATGAAGGGTTTCGCCGGGATCGAATGAAGGGTAGAGCCACGGGTCGTAACACATCTGAAACGTAACGTCCACTGTTCAAAGTGCCGTCAATGCGAACAAGAGGTGACCGAGACGAGTAACCAATGGCACCCCGTACCATCACGCCGGATGATACGCCAGTATGGCGATGACGAATACACGCTTCCGATGTGCGTTCACCGCGATGTCGCCAAACACGGATGCGACCATCATGATGCTGTAAACAGAACCTGGATTCATCCGAAAAAATGGCGTTTTGCCATTCGTACACCCAGGTTCGTCGTTGAGTACACCATCGCAGGCGCTCCTGTCTGTGATGCAGCGTCAAGGGTAACCGCAGCCATCCATGATCTCCGAGCTGATAGTCCATGCTGCTGCAGACGTCGTCGAACTGTTCGTGCAGATGGTTGTTGTCTTACAAACGTCCCCATCTGTTGACTCAGGGATCGAGACGTGGCTGCACGATCCGGTACAGCCATGCGGATAAGATGCCTGTCATCTCGACTGCTAGTGATACGAGGCCGTTGGGATCGAGCACGGCGTTCCGTATTACCGTATTACCCTCGTGACCCCACCGATTCCATATTATGCTAACAGTCATTGGATCTCGACCAACACGAGCAGCAATTTCGCGATACGATAAACAAGCAATCGCGATAGGCTACAATCTGACCTTTATCAAAGTCGGAAACGTGATGGTACGCATTTCTCCTCCTTACACGAGGCATCACAACAACGTTTCACCAGGCAACGCCGGTCAACTGCTGTTTGTGTATCAGAAATCGGTTGGAAACTTTCCTCATGTCAGCACGCTGTAGGCGTCGCCACCGGCGCCAACCTTCTGTGAATGCTCTGAAAAGCTAATCATTTGCGTATCACAGCATCTTCTTCCTGTCGGTTAAATTTCGCGTCTGTAGCACGTCATCTTCATGGTGTTGCAATTTTAACGGCCAGTAGTGTATGTAAACAGGCAGAATACGGCGCTGCGGTCGGCAGCGCCTATCTAAGCCAAGTGTCTGACGCAGTTGTTAGATCGGTTACTGCTGCTACAATAGCAGTAAGAGAGTTTCAATGTGATGTTATAGTCGGTGCTCAAGCGATGGCACACAGTATCTCCGAGGTAGCGAAAGTTGGGATTTTCTCGTACATCCATTTCGCGAGTGTACCGTGAATATCAGGAATCCGGTAAAACATCAAATCCCCTACATCGCTTTGGCTGGAAAAAGATCCTGCAAGAACGGTACCAAAGACGACAGAAGAGAATCGTTCAATGTGACAGAAGTGCTACTTTTCCGCAAATTGCTGCATATATCACTGCTGAGCTATCAACATGTGTCAGCGTGCAAACCGTTCAACGAAACATCATAGATATAGGCTTTCAGAGCCGAATTCCACTCATGTACCCGTCAGACTGCACGACACGAATCTTTACACCTCACCTGGTGAAAGGTTTCTGTTGGATTCCTTTCATGTTAATTTCTTATATATGTTGTCATTTATGGCATAAATTCCACTTCTAAATTTACTGTGGCGTTTCTGACTATCTGGGAGGAGACTGAGCAGTGGTACGTGTTACTTTCACACATAAACAAGAACGATCTGTCACACTACTACGCTTTAAAACACAGTATATATGTAATTCATGTCACACAGTCTCATATGGAACCTACATGCACTTTCTTTTATATACTGTATATGATAAGATACTGACATCCCCCTTCCCTTCTGTGTGAAAGAATGAATGAGCAAATGTATTTCTAGTTGCATGCTTGATGGTAGCAGACAAGCCTGTCTGCTAGAGAACAGTAGGACCAACGTCGGAATAGGTAGCTACGCTTTCTAAAAGCAAAGAGGTTTCTATTCTTAGTATGGTCCTGTCCGTCCCTTGTCATGTTGGTATAGGAAGCTGCCCCTCTGGGCACTTTCGTTTGTATTCGTGAGCTACCCTCAGAAAGGGACCACGGCAGTCTGTCCGCGGCGAGCGTCTGAAGTGGTAAGATCTTCGGCTAAGTGCGTCTCTGCTAAGCCCGTAGGACAATGGATTTATTAAGTTCAGCCTAACTGAAAATTTAATCACCTTTATTTCAGGTTTAGATCTAAAATATCTAATGTTATCTTAAATTGCAACGCAGTGTAATTCGAATGTGAAGTTCAGAATATATTCCGGTAGTTGCTTTGTCGCTACTTCGTGAGTAAAGTGGTATCACGTGTTGATGAGCCGTAACTCTAACTAAGATCATCAATTTTAAATGCGAATGTGCGTGAGTTTATAACATCTCGTCTTGACAATATTTTTTCAATATGGCAACTTTTCTTTATGTTCAACCCATGTGGGGTGTACTTTGTGAGACCAATACCACGTGCTTATACAATTGTTTGACCCATCAGGTTTATAGTAAGACGATAGTAACCAGTTCGAGGATTTTCTTTTGTAAATTGCGTTTCGATGTAATTTATTTTAATTATCTAAATTATTGTGGAGTTACACTCACCAAGTTGACCACGTGAAGCATGTGGTGTAATCATCAAAGTAGCCCTCAGCTATTCTTTTCGGGAAGATTTCACAGAGGGTTAGTATGAATTTAATATACCAGTGTGTGGTAATTTCATAACAGACAGGATTGCGCTACGAACGTAACTTCTTTGGGTGAAAATTGAATCGGTTGGTTGTGGTTAATTTCCTCTTGTATTTGTTTCAACGTTCTTCGTGTGTTATTTTAAGAATGAAGTGTTGTATGCAGTCTCCCAATATTGGCTCCATATTTGATGTGTTCCGTAAGATTACAAACTCACATTTTCACAGTCCTAAATAAGGCACCAATTTAGTTATGAATCAAGTTTAATACGCTGAAATTTTAACTGAACAATGATCAGTGTTAAACTAAATGTCCAAATATAAACTGATTTATTTCTTTTTATTTAAATTCTCTTATATATATATATATATATATATATATATATATATATATATATATATATATATCATTGGTTGTCTTAAGATGACTATTAAAAGATTATAATTAATGTTAGTCTGGTTGGGAATTTGGTAAGCTAGACTGGATACCTGGTGAAACAGTTGCTCAGTAATGCAAGGTTAACTTCCCCAGATAGCTCACAGCTTTTAACCCGCTTTTATTGTCTTGAATATCAGCACCGCTTTCAGAACAGCTTAATGCAGCAACATCACACTGGGCCCGTCAACACCGATACTGGACTGTTGATGACTGGAAACGTGTTTCATGGTCGGACGAGTCTCGTTTCGAATTGTATCGAGCGGATGGACGTGTACCGGTTTGGAGACAACCTCATGAATCCAAGGACCCTGCATGTCAGCAGGGGATTGTTCAAGCTGCTGGAGGCTCTGTAATGGTATGGGGCGTGAGTAGTCGGAGCGATATGGGACCCCTGATACGTCTGGATACGACTCTGACAGGTTACAAGTACGTAAGCATCCATTCATGTCGATTGTGCATTCCGACGGACTTGGGCAATTCTAGCAGGACAGTGTGACACCCCATACGTCCAGAATTGGTGCAGAGTGCCTCCAGGAACACTCTTCTGAGTTTAAACACTTCCGCTGGCCACTAAACTCCTCAGAAATTAACATTATTGAGCATATCTGCGATGCCTTGCAACGTACTGTTCAGAACAGATCTCCACCCCATCGAACTCTTACGGATTTATGGGCAGCTGTGCAGGATTCATGGTGTCAATTCTCTCCAACACTACTTCAGACATTAGTCGAGTCCATGACACATCATGTTGCGTCACTTTGCGTGCTCGCGGGTGCCCTACACTGTATTAGGCAAGTGTACAAGTTCCTTTGGCTCTTCAGTGTAATAATACTATGTATTAAGAACAAGTACCGATTTAGGTGTTAATGCTGTACACCTTCTATATCTCCAAAGCTTGGAAAAGTGTTGAATCTTAATTAATATTCTGCAAAATGCGGACCTATTCAAAAACAGTTGATGGTGCCATAAAATGCACCATGATATTCGATGTGATTAGTTCAAAACGAACTTAGTTCTTATTTTAGAAAGTTGTTTACGTTATTTTAGCTCATTGTATTGCTCTATTAAAAAGAAGGTGACATTTTTGCTGTAGAGCAAAACCATCCAAAATAAACTTTCTCTACAGCCAAAAAGACATTTCGGTTTCAGTATAACTTTTAAAGAAATTGTGAAATTGAACAAATGGAGATGAACATGTCGGTTTGAATCTTGTAATGACTTCCGTGGCTGCACATACAGATAGGTGTACCCACATATGAGGGATATTTATAGAGAGGCCAGATCTGAAGAGGGGCAATAACCTTTTCCGCAGTGTCGGGAGCGTCAATCTGACTGGCCTTGTTATATACGTATTGCCAACGGCTGAAAGCGTAGTGAAACTACCACTTTTACGCTTTTGTGGGACATATTGCTCTACTATATGGCTTAGATGACCGCATCCTCCTAACAAAATGTTCCGGATGTAATACAGTTTCCCATACGGAAACCCGAACGGGGCTACTCAGGAGGTTATTGTCAACAGGCGAAACAAAACTGACGGAACACGTAGTGTTAGATCGCTTAAACGGGCTGGTAAGTTAGAGACTTTAAAAAAGGTAATGGTTAGGTTTAATGCTGCATGTAGTGCGAATTAATGAAAAATGGTTCAAATGGCTCTAAGCACTATGGCACGTATCATTTTAGGTCCTCAGTCCCCTAGACTTACAACTACTTAAACCTAACTAACCTAAGGACATCACCCACATCCATGCCCGAGGCAGGAGTCGAACCTGCGACCGTAGCAGCAGCGCGGTTTCGTACTGAAGCGCCTATAACCGCTCGGTCACAACGGCCTGCTGCAGGTTTCAAATAGGTTACATAGTGGTAACACAGAGATTTCCAACCCAGATTTTAAACTAGAAAACATTTTCAAGAGTAAATCTGGAGTCTGACTATAATTTATTGCTTTGAACTGCAGTTTAAAAGTGAGGAAATTGGAGAAACAGAGCAAATTAAGGAGACAGGCTCCGGATAAATTAAAAGAACCAGTGGATACTGAGAATTTAAATGGGAGCATTAGGTCATGAGTGAGTGAAACAGGGGTAATAATCACACCATAAAACGAATGAGTAACCTTCAGACGTGATGCAGAGACGGCAGTAACGGCTCAAATAGACAAAAAGACAAGACACAGTAGAAATCTTTGAATAAACTAACCATATGTTGAATCTAATTGACGAAATGAGAAAATATATTAATACAGCAAATAAAGCACACAAAATGAAATCAGAGATTAACACGAAGTGCAAATTGGTAAAGCAGGATTGGCTAGGCGAGAAATACAGCCTGTGGCAAAATTAAAGAGACCTTCGCAGAAAATACAAACAGTTGTATATTTTCTGTTAAGAGCTCAGCTGGGAAGCTAATACTAAGCATTACAGAAAAGTAAAAGATGTAAGAGAATGTGAGGTGGGAGATATTATACTGCGAGAAGAACTTTACAGGACTCCGAAAGAAGTAAGCTGTAACAGGTCCCCTGGGGTAGACGACATTCTCTCTGAGTTGCTGACATCTTTGGGAAAGCCAGCCAAAACATTTCCACTTTCTACGCGATACGTCAGACAGACTTCAAGAAAAAAGTAATAATTTCTTTTCCAAAGAAGGAAAGTGATGACAGGTGTAAATATTACCAAACCATGACCTTAGTAAGTTATGAATACAAAATACGGACGCGAATTATTTACAGAAGAATGAAAAAATTAGTACCTCGAGAAGATCAGTTTCGGATAAATAGAAGGAAGGAAGAAAGATTGGGTTTAACATCCCGTCGATATCGAGGTCATTAGAGACGGAGCACAAGCTCAGATTGTGTCAAGGATGGGGAAGGAAATCGACCGTGACCTTTCAAAGGAACCATCCCCGAATTTACCTGGAGCGATTTAGGGAAATAACGGAAAACCTAAATCTCGGAGAAATGCCGGAACTCGCAGAGCAATGCTGGTCCTACGGCATGTCATGAAATAAAGATTGAAGAAAGGCAAACTTAAGTTGATAGCATTTGTAGAACTAGTGAAAGCTTTTGGCAACAAATTCTGAAGGTAGCAGGAGTAAAAAACAAGTTGCGAAAAGTTTCCTACAACTTTTGCACATAACGCACCGCAGTTACAAGAGAAGAAGCAATAGTTGAAAAAGAATGAGACAGGGTTTTGCCTCTGCCTGAAGTTATTCAGTTAGCACATTGAGCAAGATGTAAGGGAGAGCAAAGAGTTATTATAAAAAGGTATTAAATTTGAGTGAGGAGAAATAAAACTTTGCGGTTTGCCTGTGAAATTGTAACTATGTTAGAGACAGCTAAAGGACTTGGAATTGATAGTATGTCGAACAGAGATAACAAGATGAACCTCAACAGAAGTAAAAGCAGCGTAATACGATATAGTCGGATCAAATCAGGTTGTACTGGGGACATTAGAGAAGAACTTAATATGCGCTGAAGGTAGCTATTCTGTAGCTGAAATCTAGATCTACAATAAAGTACAGATTTAGGCCTAATAAAGGCTGTATGCTGACATCGTTCCTGTTGGATTACGAAATAAGACACTAAAAGCAGTAGATGAGTTTTGCTGTTTGGATAGCAAAATAGCTGAGGATTGTGGATCTACAAAATGCAGACTGCTAACAGCATGAAAAATGAGAAATTCGTTAGCGTTAGTATAAATTTCATTGTTAGGTAGTCTTTCCTGAAGGTATTTGTATGGAGTGTAACGTTTTACAGAACTGAACGTGGACAATAAACGGTTCACACAAGAAGAGAACAAAAGCTTTTGAAATGTGATGCTTCAGAACAACGTTGAAGATTGGATACATAGATCGGACAACTAATGGGGAGACACTGAAGAGAACTGGGGAGAAAAGAAATTTATGGTACATTTTGAATAAAAGAAACTGGTTTTTAGAATACATCCTGAGGAATCAAGGAATAGTGAATCTAGTAATGTAAGGAAGTGTAATGGTCGGGGAGAAGGGGGTGAATTATAGAGGGAGACCAAAGCTTGACTACAGCAAGCAAGCTCAAATGAATATTGGTTGTAGCAGTTGCGCGGAAACCGAAGGATTTGCACTGGATTAATTAGCTTTTAGAGCTGAATTAAAGCAGTCTCCGTATTTAAGACCACAAAAAAGCAGCAATGTCCTACTTTTTGTTAAAATTAACATGTAAGATGCTATGTACTCCCTATTGTTTGCAAATTTATTAAAAGAATGTGACATTTTCCATTTTCGGTGTAATAATTTTTTTTGGTTCCTCACTAGTTTCAGCCTTCTAGGCCATCCCCAAGTGTTCTTGTGATGTGTGCAAAACAGAATGAATCAATTACCATCACAAATAGAAATGTAATGAAGTGAGTATAAACGTATTTGAAGTACATTTACCTGCAATAGAAAACTATTGTAACTTCTCCACTATGTTTCTGTGTGAAATTTAGCCCAACTTTACGTCCCACTCTATAAAAGTCTACTTATTACCAAAACTATGTACCCACAAAATGTTCTCGAACTTAAACTCGTATGCTAACCTTTGACTAAACTGCAATTAATCTGAACTGAACTGAAACTGGTCTGAATACAACATGTCTTTATATGAAATGCGCAACTGAAGTAAAGCAGTTATCTGGGCCTAAGCAAAACGCCAACTTACCTCGCGTCTTGACAACATTGTTCGAGATTTCTCGAAAGCACAACAGCAAACAGCAAGCAGGCAGTGGCTAAGCTAGATTTCTGTTCCTAAATAAAATTTCCAAACTATATTCAAACTGTTGCATACTGCATGGTGAAATGTGGCAATGCGTTATTATAAACAGTGGGCTGGGGAGAGAAACTATTCCTATGAAATGATATTCCAACGATTTTAGAACAAAGTATGTATTCAAAGAGACAGAGTAAAAACTTCTCGTGAGCTTCATACATAACATTGGTCTGACGAATACTTGGTTTAACAAAGTGAACAATGAATTTAAAAGGGTAACACGTTAACAGAGAATTTTTATGAAAACCAAACAGCTTAGTCAGTTAATATGTTAATGCATAACTCAGGGAAGTGGGGTGGTCTTTCTCTTAAAAAAAAAATCAAAATTTATATTCCTTTCGCTGTCCAATATATACATCATATTCTTCCTTGCCGTTCTTTACAATAAATCTTTCTTTATCTAACAAATACAATCACAAGTCAACACAGCACTACTAAATACGTCCTTCACCTACCACACTACAACTAAGAATGTATCAGACTGCCCAGAGGCAAAGATTGTGCCACGCCAAGACCAAAGATCGTTTAAAAGCCACATAACTTGGTCTCTCTCTCTGACATGCACATCGATAGCACACAAAAATCAAAATGACATTGCCATCTGATACTATGCCCTACATATTGGAATGACAGCTTCTTTAAACTTATGTTTTCTGCTCATATTGGTTAGCAAATGCGTTCTTCTTGGTTTGACATATACAAAGATAATAAGCTATTACGTATTGATCAAAGAGTAAAGCTACATATAATTTCAAATATTACGACAGCATATTTAAGTGTGTATTTGAGGAAAGTTAAAAAATGGTAATAAAGAAAACGGTATGGAAAATAAAATAAAATCAATTAAAAAAATAAAAATAAATATTAAAACACATAGTGAAGTAAGACCCAATCAGATAATGAACAATCTTACCATCCTGTTGCAGTGCCATTATCTGTTGAACAGCATTCCTCCTAGCTCCATTATCATGAATTTCCATTCTTAATGCAGAAAGTAGTGAGCACATTTCTCAGATATATGTTTACAACAAGTAGAACTGTTACAGTCTTCATTGCTCCAAGCAAGCCTCAACTGAACTCATGAGTTCTGGACGTACGTGTAGACAGCAAATAAATGTCTGTCTTCGTGGAGTCGAACTATAGAAATTAAAATTGCTTGAAAGGTGGAGGACCGAGTTTGCACGTCATTGCCCACTCCACGTTTTCACAAAAACACATAACGCCATTGGCCACACGGGTTAGGAGGAGGACTGAATTTTCGGTAATAATGTCACTGTCCTGGGGCTGGATGCTGTCGTCAGGGATCCCAGGAGAGGAGCACGTTCTGGTGCAATCAGTTCCAGGGACAGTGATGCTCATGTCAGCGACTTTTTGCCCAGTATGCCCACTGATCCTCTACTACTGTATCCAGCACATCACTGTAGTTATATGGATCATAGAATGTGTACATATTACATGGCGTAAGCAGACCAGACCATATTTGTACATGCATTATGATCAACATGACTACAAGTAATATGCTGCATACGCCAACTTTTTTTTTTTTTACGCTCCCTAATAATACGATATTTCTAATCTTCAGTAGGGCGCTAGCGCCCTGAAACCGGTAAAGCAGTAAAGAAATAAAATTTCCTTTGTGCTGCTGGTTTCTGACTTTTTTCAACTACTACAACTGCTGAAGATGGATGAAATACTGAGTATCGTAATCTTGTTCACAACAGACCACACGTAACGTTTTCACTGCAGAATTACATAATGCAAAATGCATCAACAGCCACTGCGTCACTAGTAAAATGCACTGACCCAAGACGGATTTTAATTTACTTCATGCCGTAGCAAGAACGTTGTCATGAAGACTGTTATAAGGAAATTAGGATGGTTGAAGATGAACGCATGATCAAAATCGCTTCATCAATAGTTCCTGGCGGTTATGAAATACGACATTTTCATGCACTTATTTTTTGAGATGTGCCAAAGACATTTTTGGTGGTAAGTTCCTCTGGAACCAAACTGCTGAGGCCATCGATCCCTGGGCTTACACACTACTTAATCTAACTTAAACGATCTTACGCTAAGGACAACACACATACCCATGCCCGAGGGAGGACTGGAACCTCCGACGGGGAAGCCGCGCGAACCGTGGCAAGGCCCCTGAGACCGCGCGGCTTTGCTGCGCGGCCCAAAGACATTGCTGTTAGTCTTGTTGTCTGTAAATTTTCGTCGTTTGTCTGCGATACTGGTTATATCATTTTACGGTTAACAGTCTTCGCACAGAAACAGCCGCTTCCTTCAATGCGACAATCACTTTATTCCAGACCCTCCGCTATCTATGGCCGAGTTTCCGTCTGAAGCGAATCCACCAACCTTTGGACGAGGTCCCCACAGCACAATCCTCAGTATACGAATAAGTATGTCTCCGGCAGCTACCAACATCCTCTGTTTCGTTAATATTGTGTCGGTATCATAAAATGACGGCTTACGGTGGATAATTCACAGAAATATGGCGAAGTATAAAATATATCCCCGTTCCTCCTCTGGCATGGAACTTTTGCAAGCGCTTAGCCAGGTGTTAACATTAGACCAAAAACTTTCGAAGTTTCATTCTGCAAATCACATCGTCAAGTTAATTTCAGGAACTCTCTCCCAGTACTTGCAGACGTGTTTCCACTAGAGTCGCGTTGTGAGTTAGTGAGTTAGGCAAGTTTCCAGTGTCGTGGTGACAAACAGACAAACCACCACTGTTGTTGCATTATTATTATTGAAGAAAAATCGTTACGAAAAACAAAGTTAAGAAAAAAACAAATGTTTGGGTGATGAAATAGATACAGAGGCACAGATGTTTAAGTTATCAACTAACAGCATTGAATAAAATAAAATCAGAGGATTTCTTCCAGATTAAAAACTTCTTGAAACAGAATGTCGTATTCTAGTTTCAAAATCTCTTTTCTATTGTGCAATCAAAATTCGAAAACAGGAAACAAAAATTCGGCAAGCTATACAGCCAAGAGATGACCTTTTAATTACTCTTCGTTTTTTTGCAAACATTGTTTACTATTTTTATTAGAAATATAATGCACTTATATTTATGCGACCATTAAAAAACCAGCTGAAATTTAATGATGTCTGTACCACCATTCTACTTTACCTTCTGGCGAAGCAAACTTATCGGTAAACTCGTTCTACACTTCCTTGTTTCTTACGGTGATGAATAAATAAAACTTCTACAAGTTTGAGAAAAGCGTCCAGCAAATAGCAACATCGGCAAGCATTTACACCAAAATATAAGAAACTACACTCCTGGAAATTGAAATAAGAACACCGTGAATTCATTGTCCCAGGAAGGGGAAACTTTATTGACACATTCCTGGGGTCAGATACATCACATGATCACACTGACAGAACCACAGGCACATAGACAAAGGCAACAGAGCATGCACAATGTCGGCACTAGTACAGTGTATATCCACCTTTCGCAGCAATGCAGGCTGCTATTCTCCCATGGAGACGATCGTAGAGATGCTGGATGTAGTCCTGTGGAACGGCTTGCCATGCCATTTCCACCTGGCGCCTCAGTTGGACCAGCGTTCGTGCTGGACGTGCAGACCGCGTGAGACGACGCTTCATCCAGTCCCAAACATGCTCAATGGGGGACAGATCCGGAGATCTTGCTGGCCGGGGTAGTTGACTTACACCTTCTAGAGCACGTTGGGTGGCACGGGATACATGCGGACGTGCATTGTCCTGTTGGAACAGCAAGTTCCCTTGCCGGTCTAGGAATGGTAGAACGATGGGTTCGATGACGGTTTGGATGTACCGTGCACTATTCAGTGTACCCTCGACGATCACCAGTGGTGTACGGCCAGTGTAGGAGATCGCTCCCCACACCATGATGCCGGGTGTTGGCCCTGTGTGCCTCGGTCGTATGCAGTCCCGATTGTGGCGCTCACCTGCACGGCGCCAAACACGTATACGACCATCATTGGCACCAAGGCAGAAGCGACTCTCATCGCTGAAGACGACACGTCTCCATTCGTCCCTCCATTCACGCCTGTCGCGACACCACTGGAGGCGGGCTGCACGATGTTGGGGCGTGAGCGGAAGACGGCCTAACGGTGTGCGGGACCGTAGCCCAGCTTCATGGAGACGGTTGCGATTGGTCCTCGCCGATACCCCAGGAGCAACAGTGTCCCTAATTTGCTGGGAAGTGGCGGTGCGGTCCCCTACGGCACTGCGTAGGATCCTACGGTCTTGGCGTGCATCCGTGCGTCGCTGCGGTCCGGTCCCTGGTCGACGGGCACGTGCACCTTCCGCCGACCACTGGCGACAACATCGATGTACTGTGCAGACCTCACGCCCCACGTGTTGAGCAATTCGGCGGTACGTCCACCCGGCCTCCCGCATGCCCACTATACGCCCTCGCTCAAAGTCCGTCAACTGCACATACGGTTCACGTCCACGCTGTCGCGGCATGCTACCAGTGTTAAAGACTGCGATGGAGCTCCGTATGCCACGGCAAACTGGCTGACACTGACGGCGGCGGTGCACAAATGCTGCGCAGCTAGCGCCATTCGACGGCCAACACCGCGGTTCCTGGTGTGTCCGCTGTGCCGTGCGTGTGATCATTGCTTGTACAGCCCTCTCGCAGTGTCCGGAGCAAGTATGGTGGGTCTGACACACCGGTGTCAATGTGTTCTTTTTTCCATTTCCAGGAGTGTATTTCCACACACTTGCAGAGGCTAGATCTGAGAGTTGACGGAACTTGCGGAAACCGACTTCCTGGCGGTGTTTCCACATAAAAGAATTTGCGAAAGAGCCTGCTGTAGAATTTTTGACCATATTCTGAGTTTGAATATAATAAATTTCCTTGGTACTTAAGACCTTCTGTCCACGAATCAGTACCGTTTTACAAAAGCACTGTTCGTGGGAAACTCAGCTCGCCCTTTTGTCACACCCTACGAACTTACTGTGAACTAAGGATTAGTGTCAACAGGCAGATTCCATGTTTCTAGATTCCCAAACAGCATTTGACATGGTGCCCCACTGAAGACTAAAACAATGGTTCAAATGGCTCTAAGCACTATGGGACTTAACATCTGAGGTCATCAGTCCCCTAGACTTAGAACTACTTAAACCTAACTAACCTAATGACATCACACACATCCATGCCCGAGGCAAGATTCGAACCTGCGACCGTAGCAGCAGTGCGGTTCCGGACTGTAGCGCCTAGAACCTCTCGGTCACAACGGCCGGCCACTGCAAACTGTTAGCGAAGGTACCAGCGTATGGAATAGGTTTCCAGATACACGAGTGCCTCGAAAACTTCTTGATAATAGAATCCAGTACGTTATCCTCGACGACGATTGTTCACCAGAAACAAGGGTACCGTCAGGAGTGCCACATGGAAGTGTGACAGGGCCGGTATTTTTTTCTGAATACGTAGATGATCTGGCGGACATGATGGGCAGCACTCTGCTGTTACTTGCTGATGATGATGTTGTGTCCGGGAAGCCATCGTCGCTGAGCGACTGCAGGAGGATTCAAGATGACTTACACAAAATTTCTAGTTGGTGCGATGAGTGACAGCTAGCTCTAAATGTAAGTTCATGCATATGAGTAGGGAAAACAAGCCTTTACTGTTCCAATGCAGCATTAAATATGTGGGCATAACGTTGCAAATTGATATGGAACGGGTCGAGCCTTTTGGCAGTGGGATAGGAAAGGTGAATGGTGGACTTCATTTTATTTGGAGAACACCGGGATAGTATAGTTTATTTGTAAAGGAGACGTATAGGACGCGGTCGCGACCTGGTCTTGATTGAGTCTTTGGGAACCGCACGAGGTCGGATTGAAAAAGACATCAAAGAAATTCAAAGGAAACAACTAGACTTGTTACCGTCTGGTTCGAACAACACGTATATATAGGATGGTCCATTGATCGTGGCCGGGCCAAATATCTCACGAAATAAGCGTCAAACTAAAAAACTGCAAAGAACGAAACTTGTCTAGCTTGAAGGGGGAAACCCGATGGCTTTGTGGTTGGCCCGCTAGACGGCGCTGCCATAGGTCAAACGGATATCAACTGCGTTTTTTAAAATAGAAATCCCCATTTTTATTACATATTCGTGTAGTACGTAAAGAAATATGAATGTTTTAGTTGGGCCACTCTTTTCGCTTTCTGATAGATGGCGCTGTAATAGTCATTAACATTTGGCTCACAATTTTAGACGAACAGTTGGTAACAGGTACGTTTTTTAAATTAAAATACAGAACTTAGGTACGTTTGAACGTTTGATTTCGGTTGTTCCAGTGTGATACATGTACCTTTTTGAACTTATCATTTCTGAGAACGCATGCTGTTACAGCGTGATTACCTGTAAATACCACATTAATGCAATAAATGCTCAAAATGATGTCCGTCAACCTCAATGCATTTGGAAATACGGGTAACGACATTCCTCTCAACAGCGAGTAGTTTGCCTTCCGTAATGTTCGCACATGCATTGACATTGCGCTGACGCATGTTGTCAGGCGTTGTCGGTGGATCACGATAGGAAATATTCTTCAACTTTCCCCACATCCGGGGACGTCAGATCCGGTGAACGTGCGGCCCATGGTATGGTGCTTCGATGACCAATCCACCTGTCATGAAATATGCTATTCAATACCGCTTCAACTGCACGTTCAAAGTCGCCCCCATGCAATTCCTGGTGCACAGAAATATGGTAAGGGAGCAATCGATGTTGATGTAGCATTCCCAACACCGACGTTTTAGAGATTCCCGATTCTCGCGCAGTTTGTCTGCTACTGATGTGCGGATTAGCCGAGACTGCAGCTAAAACATCTACTTGGGCATCATCGTTTGTTGCAGGTCATGGTTGACGTTTCACATGCGGCTGAACACTTCCTGTTTCCTTAAATAACGTAACTATCCGGCGAACGGTCCGGACACTTGGATGTAGTAGTCCAGGATACCGAGCAGCATACATAGCACATTCCCGTTGGGCATTTTGATCACAATAGCCATACATCAACACGATATCGACAATTCCGCAATTGGTAAACGGTCCATTTTAACACGGGTAATGTATCACGAAGCAAATACCGTCCGCACTGGCGGAATGTTACGTGATACCACGTACTTACGCGTTTGTGACTATTACAGCGCCATCTATCTCTAAGCGAAAAAAGTATTCCAACCAAAACTTTCATATTTCTTTACGTACCACACGAGTATGTAATAAAAATGGGGGTTCCTATTTTAAAAAACGCAGTTGATATCCGTTTGACCCATGGCAGCGCCATCTAGCGGGCCAACCATAGCGACATCTGGTTTCCCCCTTCAAGCTAGACGAGTTTCGTTCTTTGTAATTTTTTCGTTTGATGCTTATTTCATTTGGCCCGGTCACGATCAATGGACCACCCTGTATTACAGAGACGCTTCGTGAACTCAAACGGGTATCCCTGAAAGGAGGGCGACGCTCATTTCGAGGAACATTATTGAGAAAATTTAGAGAACAGGCATTTGAATGTGTTTACAGGAAGATTTTACTTCCGCCAACGTATATCCAGTTCAAGTGCTACGAAGATAGGATACGAGAAGTTAGGACTCATACAGAGGTATACAAACATTAGTTTTTATCCTTGCTGTACTTACGAGTGGAACGGGAAAGCATATGACGATTAGTATGCGTGGTACCCTCCGCCATGCACATTACGGTGGCTTGTGTAGTATTTGCGTAAATGTAGATGTAGAAGTAGCTTCTGAAAGAGAGTTGCTGAGCTTTGCTTAGAATTAGACAAACGCCTTACAGTACATGCAAGTGACTTGCAGCTCGTTTCAAATTGGAAACGTTTCGTTGTCGACTATTATTCCTGAATAAAGACCTAGCACTGTACACCAAACTGATGGTGTATAAAGCTGTAGTCATTTCCACCCTGCTATATGGTTGCGAAACCTGGACGTTATATTGCTGTGATCTGAAGAAACTAGAACGCTTCAACCAACAGAAGCTAAGATATATATCATGAACCTGAAACGGGACGATTTCATATCCATCACGGCTGTTCTTGAGAAAGCAAAAATGTATAGCATGGAAGCTCTTATCATTGGGCATCAACTAAGATGGGTCGGACATGTCCAGCGGATGAAAAATGACAGACTTCCACGCCAAATGCTGTGCAGCGAAGTGAGCACAGGTAAAAGGCCACGAGGTACCTCTCTCAAACGTTATAAGGATCAGTACAAGAAAAATCTGAAAAACTTGAACATCGAGCCGAGTAACTGGTCCACAATAGCAGAAGATCGAAGTCGTTGGCGCTCAGTTACCTCAAATGCTCTTCAAAACTTTGAGCTGGAATGTCGAAGAATGGACAATGACAAACGCCGGAGACGTAAACCAGCCACATCCGCCACCTTCCATCAGCTGTAATGTCTGTGGGCGCCTGTTCCACGCTAGGATTGGATTGCTAAGCCATCAACGACACTTCCACGCCTGAACCGTGACAAAGGAAATCTCAGGAGAGAAATGAAAACTCGGATACGAGTATCAGCCGACGACGACGACGATCTAGTGTTAGCATTTGTATCTCAGCTATTGAATTCGTTGTGACCACACCTGTAGCTTTAATTCATCGTTTAAATTAATAAACATTCTTGGACCGTGAACATGCACAGAAATGAAATAAATTCCGGAGGAACAAGTCGACGGTTAATGCCACGTCCGTACCGAATTTGACGACCGGCCGAAAATTATTACGACGAGTAGAAGTGAAGAATGAGGATCTTGAGTGCCGTGATTTCGACGAGCGGCTTCAGAGCGCTCGGTAACTCGGTTGCTCCTGCCGCCAGCTGTTAATATAGCAAGCGCAGAGTCTGGTGCTACGCGCTACGCGATCGAAAAGGACCCGCCTCAACAAACAACGGAGCGCCACGGCCTGCAGATGGAAAACTGCACGCCAGAGTAATAAGGAACAAGGCGCTGCAGCCGGGTTACGACCCACCGCTCCTTTTAATGGCAGTCTGGGCGGCGGCGGCGTGGGAAACTGCAAGGCCCCGAGGAGTGCAACGAGGTCCTCCTGCGCCAGGTAGAGTGGGGGGGGGGGGGGGGGGTTAAGACGGGGGGCTATGGGAAATCAATTAGCAGGCCGGCGGCATCCAGCCAGAAGCCGAGGGCAATAACGCCAGAATGCAATTAGACAATGGGAAGATTTAGGGACGAGACGTGAATGTAGGTCGGCGGCAGTAAAAGTCGGGCGTCTGCAGTGCCGGGGTGCGGATTCTTATCTGGCGGGCTTGCAGCGCTGCACAAAGGACACGCACCGGCCGCGCGGCTACCTGCAGTGAGCGCGCGCCGAGCCGCGCATGCGCACAGGTCGCATCGCGGTCGTTGTGTGAGGATCCGCCGCCGCCTCATTGTCGCCTGCTCGCGGGCCGCCCTTTGAAGACAGCGCCCCGTAATTAAAAACTGGCGCTGCGCGTGCATCATCCACTGTGTGCATGCGTGCGTGCGAGTGCGAGAGAGAGGGTGAAGGATGGGATGGAGTAACTCAGAGTGGGAGAGAACATTCATGCCCCCCCCTTCCCCCCTCCTCCTAACACGTACTGCTCTGCAGCGAAATCCGGGATTTCGTTATGAACTCTTCTGGTGTTCAGGAAAAAAGAAACCCTGAAGAGCATATTTCTAAACAGATTTCTCACTGGTACGAGAATCGTATTTCCTAGTACCTATTATAACGCTACTCCCCATTCCTAGTTAAAAAATGTTCACATAAAATTAAATTAAAAATTTACGGTTCACTGGCTTATATTCATGTTACTTAGGAGATGATGTAATATTCGGTATTCTGACATCTGAAGTGCCAGCTATCGCGTGCGTTCGTGTTTCCGAAATTTATGCAGCTACTTTATAAAAAGAAAATCGCAGTTCCCGAAAAGACTCCGAACAGCGTGTGCCTGGGGCCCGTGTGGCTTGCGCCACAGTCACAGCATGCAAAGTTGTTCCCTTAAGGGGGGTAAGACGTCAAACGGGCCGACTTGGAGCAGGAGAGGCACCACAGGACATTTTATTTTCTACTGTCTATACTTTTACAAATAAATTCATAAAACTTTGTCAGCACGACCAGGAAGGATTCAGGATTCACACTCATAGCAGTGGAAGTGCAAAAACATAACAAGATAATTTTTTTTTAGATATGAAATTTCATGATTTTTTCACGTACTGTTGGCTGCATTTCTTGCTATAGGTACATTTTTCTTCACAAGTAAGAGAGATTCTTCGATGAATTTTGCACAGCATACAAACCATACTTACAGGTGTATGAAACTCTAGAATTTCCCAAATCTATTAAAAACTGTGGTAAAAATTGAGATAATTAACTACAAAATTTGATTTTTTTCTAAACACAAAGTTTAACACGTAACAGCTCATTCATTTTTTCATAAATTAAATAGATTCTAGAGTTTCAGACACCTGTAAGTATGGTTTGTATGCCGTACAAAATTCATCGAACAGTCTCTCTTACTTGTGAAGGAAAGTGTACCTATAGCAACAAATGCAGCCAATAGTAAGTGAAAAAAATGATGAAATTTCACATGTAAAAAAAATTATTTTGCTATGTTTTTGAACTTCCGCTGCTACGAGTGTGAATCCTGAATCCTTCCTGGCCATGCTGACAAAGTTTCATGAATTTACTTATAAAAGTATAGACAGTGGAAATTAAAATGTCCTGTGGTGCCTCTCCTGCTCCAAGTCGGCGCGTTTGACGTCCTGTCCCCCTTAAGGGAAGTACGGAAGTCCTATACCCACAGTGTTAAATTTGCAATATTGATGACCCATTATCTCAGAACCTGTGACAGATAGAGATCTGAAATTTTTGGGATGTACAGTATCACTCCTTTTCTGATTACTGAACCAGAACCAAAATGTACAAAGAAATAATTAGCTAGTTATGATTTTTTAAAATGTTGTTCAATATTTTATTTTAAAAGTTCACTTTTTCTTTCGTAAGTGAAAAACCGTTAGAGGTAGAGATGTTTGGGGAGGTTCAGTAGCTGCAGTATACTAAGTGGTAACATAGTGTAAAATTGGAGATATGTATATGTCATAGTTCCCGAGATAATGGGTCAAGTAATTTTAAAAATTTCATTTCCGGCAAATCAAGTTCAAGCATTTTATTTGATATTAACTTACACGTGGAGGCATGCCAGCTTCTAGAAACAGCTAGGCCCTCAATCAGCATTATCTGGATCCTGTTCTTGACAATCCTGCAAACCTAGAAGCTTCCTTCTTTTCCTGCCTCTTGCTTCTTTAGTCATTTCCTCCGCTGCACGCTGGGCTTTCATGATCCTAAGTCGATCCATTCGCTGAAAAGCTTGCAGTGCGTTGGCACCTGGAGTGATAACAAGTTCCTCTAGTACCCCAATTCTTCCCTTTATACCACCATTAAACGTTATCACAGCATCACAAACACCCAACTATAGAGTTTTCCTTCCTACAAAGACATTTTTTGGTATGCGGGTCCAAATTACATTATTGAAAGACTCATTCGGGTTTTGTGTTCGACCATGGAGACGTTTGGAAGGAAGGTCAGGATGAGCTAATTCTCTATATATTGGTTTAATAGCTTCCATCACTGCAGATGGTATGCTATTTTTTTTGTGCCTAAATTGGCCGGCCGCGGTGGCCGAGCGGTTCTAGGGCTTCAGTCCGGAACCGCGCGACTGCTACGGTCGCAGGTTCGAATCCTGCCTCGGGCATGGATGTGTATGATGTCCTTAGGTTAGTTAGGTTTAAGTAGTTCTAAGTTCTAGGGGACTGATGACCTTAGAAGTTAAGTCCCATAGTGCTCAGAGCCATTTGAACCATTTGTGCCTAAATTGTTCCTCGCTACCCGCTGCCTGAGCTTTGCGGTACTTGGACCATGAATCAGCACCAGGTGGATGAAGACTATGTATAGGTGTATCATCAATGGAAGAATGTAGCCCACACTGCTCGTTTCATCCCTTGTAGGTCATGTGTATTGTTTCATATTGCCATTCCATAATAATGCTGGAGTTCATCAATGTTTTTGTCTGTAAGTCTTCCTTTACCATTTAGAGTCTTTCCATCTGATAACTTCTTTTCCTTTTGTCTGCTTCAATTTTCGGAGACGTGTTCCCATCCGTTTTTGAACGTGGCCCACACATTCAACATTAACAATCTGCTTATTACCATAAGGTTGGCTTTCCAATACTGATTTGTAAGCTTTTGAATCATCGTCCCCCAAGTACTCGGTGTAACACACACCTCTCTCCTATCGTGAACGTCTGAACATAGAAACAACTGCAGTAGCCTCCATCCCACACTAGTTCCCTCATAATTCTTAGCACAATTTATTTGATGGCTTTCAATTGTTTCATCAACTGATTTACACTGATGACAGTATTTAGTTCGCACTTCAATGTCTAAACCTTTACCTGTGTCAACACTAGTGACAGTTGCAGCTGCATTTTTTGATGTGTGACCTCTCCTCTGCTATGTGTCATCAACTGCCACAGGTAAGTCTGTTGTGTTATTAAATTCTACTGCTTCTTTAGCAGCAGCTTTCATAGAAGCAACAGCAACATATTTGACACATTCACCAATTACTTCTGTGTACTTACTTGATCTGGTTGGTGGGTTTGGCAAGTTCAGCGTTGCACATAATACTTCTGCTGCGGTCAATACTTTCCCAATGCACCTCATTCCATACAGGAATCTCACATTGCTCTCACACAAGTCATTCGTACACTTGTCAGAAGTCCAAAATGATGTCGAGAGCCTGCAAACTTCGCACTGAATATCAAGTTTGTTAGCCAGTCCAGTCCTTGCAGATGAGTCCTCAGAGATGTTAATTTGCCCACCACAAACCTTACATGACACAGCATCTTGCAAAACTTGTCCTAACACACTCAAATCTAAAAGAACATAACCTAAACTATTTTGATCTTTGCCAATAAATAAATCCTCATGGTCTCCAAGTTTCCCTCTTCGAAGCACTAGTAGGCGTGTCCTTATCACGGGTCTGTGAAAAATCTATTTCAGGATCAACACTGGATCCAGATTTTGTGATATGTTGATTTCCATGGAAACGTCGCTCCTTAAAACAACCTTCTCTTTTCGTCATGTTGAAAAGAGGTATAAGAGCGTATAATAACACACCGAACCACTATGTTTTCAGTTTAAAACTTATGAAACACGACAACCACGAGGTAAATAAACAAAATGCATGTGCTATACCGCCATTTCTGTTTACACAGTGCATCCAACCTCTTAACACGAACATTAACATGATTTCAAGGACTAAATAGCTGAAAGCCACAGGCTTCTAGATTGAATAGTTCAAGAGATAGAGATACTTAGGCAAGTCAGTGCAGAACGACCGGATAGTTTTACACACGCACAATTGACTTTGAAATGATAAAAACTACCCTTCCAATTGGAATTTTTCGACAAATAATGCATCGAATTATTCAGGAGAAATCAAATATTAATAAGAGATAATAATCCGAAAATGTCACTTTTTGACCAATTCCGCAATACCTACTCCCGCAACGTAACTTTCACAAAATTTGCACTGAACACATCCTTAAATGCTAAAAAAAAAGGCTCTGAGCGCTATGCTACTTAACTTCTGAGGTCATCAGTCGCCTAGAGCTTAGAACTAATTAAACCTAACAAATCTAAGGACACCACACACATCCATGCCCGAGGCAGGATTCGAACCTGCGACCGTAGCGGTCGCTCGGCTCCAGACTGTAGCGCCTAGAACCGCACGGCCACTCCGGCCGGCTTAAATGCTACAATTCGCTCTTTGTGGCGAAGTGCAATGACTTTGCTATCCGCATCACAGTTTGTGGCGCATGGATACAATCGCGGTCACAATACTACAGAGGTCGGGATACTCGTTTCACAATAATTCCATCAAACATTACGTCATTTGAACTCAAGTGCAATATGGACGACTGCAGGAACTGCTATCGACCGTCGTTAGCATTCGATATGTACATCTCTGGCAGGGTAACAGGTCACTCATGTACTTCGTAACAGCAATATAGCAATCGAAAGTGCCACTGGTTTGCAGGAGCTCTTGTGAGATGATTATTACCCACGAAATATTTGTGACAAGGAATAATACGTGCTCACCGTTTCACTCGGTCAGAAGATGGCTTTCACATCAACCAGCAAAACTATACCCTTGTTCAGAAAGGAGTACATTACACAGGCATCAAACTTTACCCAGTATCACCAAAAGTCTTGCTCCAGAAACACCAAAGTTCAAGAGCAAACTGAAGGAGTACTTATTACAAAAGTTATTCTATTCAATTAGTGAATTTTTTAGTACAAAGGAGCAAGTTTTTATTATACAACTGAGTTAGTTATTCAGTGTTAAGCATTAATGTAAACTATTTGCTGCTGTAGTGTTATATTGTTGCTCAAATACTTTGATATTGTTGATTTGAGTGTGTTTACATAAGTATTAACTCTGATGTATGTAATATGTTTTTAATTCTTTTAATGTTCCATGTTGTTACTATGAGTCTTGTCATGAATTAACCGTATTGCGTGCTGCTGTATTCGTAACATTGTAAAAATACTGACTCGTTCCATATCCTTGCAACTCCATTGCTATCAGGATCAACGGAACTCGCAATAAAATAAAATAAACTCGCAGCCATTTATAACTGTGCTCTTACGTTCCTGCCTAACCACACACTCGAATATCGCCACATCTTCCGAAATAAACAGCGAAGTATTTGTGACGAAGAGGAATATGGTTCAAATGGCTCTGAGCACTATGGGACTCAACTGCTGTGGCCATTAGTCCCCTAGAACTTAGAACTACGTAAACCTAACTAACCTAAGGACATCACACACATCCATGCTCGAGGCAGGATTCGAACCTGCGACCGTAGCGGTCGCGCGGTTCCAGACTGTAGCGCCTAGAACCGCTCGGCCACTCCGGCTGGCGAAGAGGAATATGAATGTTTTTGTTCCTCGTTTCAGTCGTGGCAATTTAAGCTGTCCTTTTAGGTTCCTACCCAACAACACACTCTGAAATCACCACATAATCCGAAAAAAAATCAGTAAAATATTTATTTCACCTGTCGTTCTCTAATCAGACAGGAACGTTAAATATCATCGAGTGTTGCAAAAATTGCGGTATTACATTCATAATAAAGGCACGGAATGTCTTAAAAACTCTAAGATATATGTATATACATAATTACGTTGTGAGTTCGAACCTATATCCTTCAATTCCCGAACCCACGACATTGTTCATTACGCTACAGCCTACTAAAATGAAAATAAGTGTGAAGTATCATACTGCCTTTTGGGGGCTTATATCGTTGATGTGTTATTAACCTGACATTAAATAAGGATGACGTGTTTTTGATACATTTTCAGTGCTCCATTGGCTTGAGATGGTGTACTCCAAGTTACAATACAAAAAACTAAATATGCAAAAATAAGCCCGTAGCCTGTCGAATCGATTGTCGATCTTGTAATGTGTCCCCGAGATAATACTATACATGTCAAAATGTGTTCGCAATTGCAGGAAGTGTTGTGACGCGATTGTTACCCAATCTCTGTGGAGGCAGTTGACATGCGCAATTAATATCTTTGAGATCTTCAGTCTACAGGAGCGTCGCTTCCTAGAAGTCAACGATACTATTGCAACGTTATCGTGTCTGCATTTGAACATTTAATTGTGCGTAAGACATATTCACGAAAAATTTTTAAGTTTTTGGCGGATTCTTTGCCAGGTTAATCGTTTAAAACAAGTTGAAACTGTGCATGGTAGCGACTCGAATTGGACGCGTTTGACAAGAAGCACTTTCCAAAGACAGCCGCTTGAGAGTGAAACACGAACCGGCTCAAAGTTTCCTCTTACCATTAGTTAAACTTTCGTCTTTAGTTTCTAATCCGAGGCCATGCCAAAGTCGAAGTCCATGCCCCACCTCGTTAATTCTTGCCATACGTGCAGCAGCGGATGTGAAATTTCGATACAGACTCTTCAGTTGTACTGATAAACGAAAAACGGTGGGCAGATTTCATAACAAATGTATTTCTATTTTTGTATCTGCTTTTCTGTGTCTGAGCGTTGACCAAATTTAAGAAGAATTTGAAATTTTGGTTTTTGGCAAACAGTTTGGCAGGCTAATAGTGTGCATTAAGCTGAGACTCTGTGCCAAGTCGGGAATCGAATCGGACGCATTTTACGGGAAGTACTATTTTTATAGAGCCACTCGCTCCTTCTCGGGATGCTGTTTTGGTGTACTGTATTTATTTCACGAGTCTGTCGAAATATTCACCCCAGCTAAGCACGACGTTACTTTCTTCTTCTCCGAAAAATGTCTTGCCATATGTAGTTATTTCAATAATACGCCGAAATATTGGCGCAAGCACATTTTAATATAACACGACGTGAACTGTTTTATTATCTACAAATACTCTGTATTAAAACAAAACTGTATCATCCCAGATTCCACTGACGATGCCTTAAAGTGAAAGTCAAAACGCGTCTGGAAGAAATAAAATACAATGCAGCAAGAAAAGGCGGTTTTTATTTACAAAGCGAAAGAAAATCTAATGTAAAAGAAATCACTATAACTCTGTAAATCCAATCAGAGCCATCTGCCTTTGACATGACACATGTGTACAGTCAGTAAATAAAAAAAAAATTTTTACTTGTGTCTGTCTGCCTACGGAGCTGTGATTTATTGTATGATCTTACATCATCTTCACACACTCTCTATCCTGGACGCGTAAGGAATAATAACCCTAAATTACTAAACCCTCGTGAAATTTACGATTGAAGCCGGCCGCTGTGGCCGAGCGGTACTAGGCGCTTCAGTCTGAAACCGCGCTACCGCTACGGTCACAGGTTCGAATCCTGCCTCGGGCATGGACGTATGTGATGTCCTTACGTTAGTTAGGTTTAAATAGTTCTAAGTTCTAGCGCACTGATGACCTAAGATGTTAAGTCGCATTGTGCTCAGAGCTATTTGAACCATTTACGATTGCAGTAGGATACAAAACAGGGCATTCTTAACTCAATCTCGTATATAACATACCATTAGAGATCTAATAATTATAATTAACTAATGTGTAACCTATAAATTATGACTTCATCTGATAAATGTGGAATAGCAAGCTTTTCGAATGAGCTAGAATGATCAGAAGCGGTGTGATATTTACCTCCTCTACTGTTCTAGGGTTAAATTCGGTCCCGGTAAGATCACCCTTAATAGGGGCCTAAATAGATCCCCAGTGATAGCGTGAAGGCGAATTAAAATGATGGCTCTGCGTAATAGTCTTTTACATCTGACTACGTAAATTTAGTGTCCACCCTGCGCACGAATGTAAAATTTGCAAATTTCTAAGAAATTCTATTGTTTTCATGGAGTATCTAGCTTTTTTTCTTTTCAAAATTATTTTCAATTGAAATAAAACTGCCCAGACTATTAAATTGTAAGTAGGCTATTTAGGTTTTTATGTTGGTAACGCCACGTAGTGCCCCATATGAAAATTGCTGACTGCACTGTGTGCAGTCTGTGGCTGGTTGGACCATTGTTGGAATATTCACTAGTGTAGTGTTGGGCAGCTGGATGTGAACAGCGCGTAGCGTTGCGCAGTTGGAGGTGAGCCGCCAGCAGTGGTGGATGTGGGGAGAGAGATGCCAGAGTTATGCGAGGTCACTATAAGCGGACGACCTGGACGTATGTCCGCCAGAAAAAGGAAATTTTTAAAGATGGATGTCATTATATATATATATATATATATATATATATATATATATATATATATATATATAAATTAATAGAGGGAAACATTCCACGTGGGAAAAATATATCTAAAAACAAAGCTGATGTGACTTACCAAACGAAAGGGCTGGCACGTCGATAGACACACAAACAAACACAAACATACACACAAAATTCAAGCTTTCGCAACAAACTGTGGCCTCATCAGGAAAAAGGGAAGGACAGGGAAAGACGAAAGGATGTGGGTTTTAAGGGAGAGAGTAAGGAGTCATTCCAATCCCGGGAGCGGAAAGACTTACCTTAGGGGGGAAAAAGGACGGGTATACACTGGAACACACAGACATATCCATCCACACATATACAGTCTGCTTGTCTCTGTATATGTGTTATTAAGGTAAATACATTATTTGTTCTCTATCAAAATCTTTCATTGTTAACTATGGCTATCAGTAGTTGGTGCCTTCAGTAGTTAGAATCTTTTATTTAACTGGCAGTATTGGCGCTCGTTGTATTGCAGTAGTTCGAGTAACGAAGATTTTTGTAAGGTAAGTGATTCATGAAAGGTATAGGTTATTATTAGTCAGGGCCATTCTTTTGTGGGGATTATTGAAAGTCAGAATGCGTTGCG
The DNA here is from genome assembly GCF_021461385.2 of Schistocerca piceifrons. Classification (NCBI taxonomy): domain Eukaryota; kingdom Metazoa; phylum Arthropoda; class Insecta; order Orthoptera; family Acrididae; genus Schistocerca; species Schistocerca piceifrons. Next base: position 129,328,816 of record NC_060139.1, on the reverse strand, counting down.
CTAAAAAATATTGTGTCAGTTTAGTGATGACCAGAATAAGTAAAGAGAGTACGTTCAGTTTTCCTCAGCTGTTTGAAAATCAAATAACGGAAGAGGTTTACCAGCACAGTCATTTTCATAATTTTTCTAAGGGAACGTTTCAAAATTTAAAATCAGCAGTCGTGCTGAAATATACTATCACTTCAATAACATAAAGCTACCAATAACAAGAATGTAAATGCCGTAACACATTCGAAGTGTATTTTCATGTAAACTTAAGAAGCAGTGCGCCATATTCTACCCTATCTAACCACATTTAAAGAATCGTTGTCTGGGGCATAATAAAAAGACCTAGTCAATCTGTCAAGAATACAATACGGCAAACTAATGTACGTAAGATTTATTTATGTTTTTCAGTCAGCAGTCGTGGCGCCCCGAATTTCTTTGGCGGGCGGTATTGTCGCTCTGCTGCCGTTGCTTCCGCAACCTAGTGCCTGCCAGCTACTGTCACCTACCCCACCACATCCGGATACTGTCCGCCCCTGGTAGCTGAGTGGTCAGCGTGACAGAATGTCAATCCTAAGGGCCAGCGTTCGATTCCCGTTTGGGTCGGAGACTTTCTCCGCTCACGGACTGGGTGTTGTGTTGTCCTAGTCATCATCATTTCATACCCATTGCCGCGCAAGTCGCCGAAGTGGCGTCAAATCGAAAGACTTGCACCAGGCGAACGGTCTACCCGACCCGAGGCCCTAGTCGCACGACATTCAAATTCATCCGGATACTAGATGGTTCATTACAGAAATTAGCTTCTGCAACACATTTCTATAAACATAAACGATATTGCGCACACTTGTAATTTCTCTTCGCCATTCAACAATATTAATCGATAATATCTCCTACCTTTGGGATATACTACAGAATTAAAATAACGTACTGACAGTTGTCCTGGGCGAACTGCCATATGCTGAGTACAGTTTCATCTCTAGTTATTATATCTGTGCTCTTAAATACGACTAAACAGCATGTGATTACAACACAATCTCAACAGCAACCCAAAGGCAAACTAACATCAGCTGAACATGAATACAAATATTGAAAGGTCTCTGTCGGATTCCTTTCATGTTAATTTTTTAAAACTGTTGTCATTTACGGCATACATTCCACTTCTAAATTTACTATGGTCTTTCTATCTGGGAGGAGACTGAGCGGTGGAACGTGCTACTTTTACACATAATTAAGAACGATCTGTCACACTACTACACTTTAAAACACAGTTTATATTTAATTCATGTCACCCAGTCTCATACGGAACCTACATCCGCTTTCTTTTATATACTGTATATGATAAGATACTGTCATCCCCCTTCCCTTCTGTGTGAAAGGATGAATGAGCAAATGTATTTCTAGTTGCATGCTGGATGGTAGCAGACAAGCCTGTCTGCTAGAGAACAGTAGGAGCAACATCGGAACAGGTAGCTACGCTTTCTAAAAGCAAAGAGGTTTCTATTCTTAGTATGGTACTGTTCGTCCCTTGTCATGTTGGTATAGGAAGCTGCCTCTCTGGTCACTTCCGTTTTGTATCTGGAAGCACCCTCGGTAGGGGCCCACGGCAGTCTGTCCGCGGCGAGCGTCTGAAGTGGTAAGATCTCCGGCTAAGCGCGTCTCTGCTAAGTCTGTAGGACAATGGATTTCTTAAGTTCAGCCTAACTGAAATTTTAATCACCTTTATTTCAGATGTAGATCTAAAATATCTTATGTTATCTTAAATTGCAACGCAGTGTAATTGGAATGTGAAGTTCAGAATATCTTCCAGTAGTTGCTTTGTCGCTACTTCGTGAGTAAAGTGGTAGCACGTGTTGATGAGCCGTAACTCTAAGATCATCAGTCTTAAATGCGGATGTGCGTGAGATTATAACGTCTCGTCTTGACAACATTTTTCAATATAGCAACTTTTCTTTATGTTCAACCCACGTGGGGTGTGCTTTGTGAGACCAGTACCTCGTGCTTATACAGTTGTTTGACCCATCAGGTTAATAGTAAGACGATAGTAACCAGTTCGAGGTTTTCCTTTTGTAATTTGTGTTTCGTTGTAATTTATTTTAATTATCAAAATTATTGTGGGGTTACACTCTTTGCGTAAACCTAGTTGACCACGTGAAGCATGTAGTGTAATCATCGAAGTAGCCCTCAGCTATTCTTTTCGGGAAGATTCCACAGAGAGTTAGTATGAATTTAGTATACCAGTGTGTGGTAATTTCATGACGGTCAGGATTGCGCTACGAACGTAACTTCTTTGGGTGAAAATTGAATAGGTTGGTTGTGGTTAATTTCCTCTTGCATATGTTTCAATGTTCTTTGAGTGTTATTTTATGAATTCAGTGTTGTATGCAGTCTCCAAATCTTGGCTCAATATTTGATTTGTTCCGTAAGATTACGAACTCACATTTTCACAATCCTAAATAAGGCACCAGTTTAGTTATGAATCAGGTTTAATATGCTGAAATTTTAATGGAACAATGATCATTGTTAAAATAGATGTCCAAATATAAACTGATTTATTTCTTTTTATTTAAATTGTCTTTTCATATATATATATATATATATATATATATATATATATATAACCGGTTATCGTAAGATGACTACTAAAAGATTATAATTAATGTTAGTCTGGTTGGGAAGTTGGTAAGCTAGACTGGATACCTGGTGAAACTGTTGCTCAGTAATGCAAGGTTAACTTCCCCAGATAGCTCACAGCTTTTAACCCGCTTTTATTGTCTTGAATATCAGCACCGCTTTCAGAACAAATTAATGCATCAACATAACAATATATGATCTCAATTTATTTATGTGGCAATTAGATAAAAATGTCCAACAATGGCGCAGTAGACCGAAGTCAATCACCGTGCAATCGCAGACTCACAGCCGGCGCTGTTAGAGCAGCCACCTGTGTCTGCACGGCCTTTGCCTTGGGCCTGTTTTACATGTATGCGGTTCCATTCGGTTCGGTTCGGTTCGATTCGTTTTCAGTTGCACGGAATACGAATGAAACGTTTCACACATACACGATTCTCACACGGATCATATTAGGTTTTGTGTTTTCTTCCTACACAGTCTCAGTAGTGATCATGGAGAGAAGCCACGTTGTTGCCATGTTGTTTCTCTGTAAAAGAATAAAAAAATCAAATGGCTCTGAGCACTATGGGACTTAACTTCTGAGGTCATCAATCCCCTAGAACTTAGAACTACTTAAACCTAACTAACCTAAGGGCATCACACACATCCATGCCCGATGCAGGATTTGAACCTGCGACCGTAACGGTCGCGCGGTTCCAGACTGTAGCGCCTAGAGCCGCTCGGCTACCCCGGCCGGCTATATAAGAATAAAAGAAACGAAGGAGGAATGGTAGAATTCATTGGGAGCACCCTCTCATTACTTTACGGCAGGAATTTGGAGGATTCTACACCATTTTCCCGAAGCTGCGAGAGCACGAAGACAAATTTTTTAATTACTTCAAGATGTCAATGAAATCATTTGATGAATTACATGTGAAACTAAAGGACCAACTTCAACGCCAAGATACATTTATGAGGGAATGTATTCAACCGATTCAGATTCTGGCCGTAACTCTGAGGCAAGACATTACAATTAACACAATTTTTTGAAAGAGTCTCTTTTTTTATTTAGATTTTAATATAAAACTGAAATAACATAAGTTTACAAATAATACATCAGAGTAAATACAAGGAAAAGCGAAGTTAAATGATGTTTCACAAATTGTGAAACACATATTCTGAGCTGTCATCCGAAGAAGAACAGCTTTCCATGCTTCCTGCGTCTTAAATTTATCCTTATATTTTTCAAAAGTTTTATCCCACAGCACTGGTTTGGATTGCACTGCAGAAATCAGCTGATCCACATCAGCACCTGGTAAATCGGTCATTTTATCAGAAAAACTGCGACAACAACTGTTAAAAATGATGATAGGAGATAATTTTTTAAAGAGATCCACTCGCTATCAGGTTAAAACAGAAACAGAGCCGTGCGTGTGTGAACGCCTTGATTGCTTTCTGTTCCTTGGACGCGAGTTCTAACCTTATAGAAACCTGATGAAACCTATTCTGGTGCAGGGAGTAATTGGTGCTATACTGCTTGTTTTAGGTACCGAATAGAAATCGAAGCACAGTTTCACACTTGTCGGTAGCGACCGAAAACGAACCGAACCTAATGGAACTGCATACGTGTGAAACAGGCCTTAGGCAGAGTGGGCTTCAGTCGGCCGCTGTCTCGTTCGGTGCACTGAAAAATAAGGAAGCAAAGCGAGGAAGCAGTCCTTTCACTATACTGAGAGCAACAAAAAAAAAGTATATACACTGGGAGTGGGGGGGGGGGGGGGTGTAAAAGTCATGGGAACGATACGCGCATACAGTATAATGGTAATATCACATACAGAAGGCATAAAAGGGCAGTGTACTGGCGGAGCTGTCATTTGCACTCAGATGAATCACGTGAAAAGGTTTCCGACCTGATTATGTCCGCAAGAGGGGTATTAAAAAACTTTGAACGCGGAATGGTAGTTGGAGCTAAACGAATGGGACATTCCATTTCGCAAATCATTAGGGAATTCAGTATTCCGAGGTCCACAGTGTCAAGAGGGGGTCGAGAAAACCAAATTTTAACACAGTGACCGATGTCCTTCACTTAACGACCGAGAGTTGTCAATGCTAACGGACAAGCAACACCACATGAAACAACCGGACACTGGCGAAAGACTACCGACAATAGTGCATTCGCTAACAGCACGACATTGCCAACAACGCCTCTCCTGTGCTCGTGGCCATATCGGTTGGACGCCAGACGACTGAAAGACCGTGGCCTTGTTAGATCACTCTCGATTTTCGTTGGTAAGAGCTGAAAATAGCGACCGAGTGCGGCTCACACCCGAGGAAGCGATGGGCCCAAGTTGTCAACAAGGCACTGTGGAAGTTGATGATGGCTTCTTAACGGTGTGGGCTGTGTTAACACGGAATGGGCTGAGTCCTGGTTATGTTCGACTACCTGGAGATCATTTGCCGCCACTCATGGTCTTCATGTTTCCAAGGAACGATGGAATTTCTAGGGACGACAGTGCCCAAAGTCCAGGTCATAGTTGTTCATTATTGGTTTGAAGAACATACTGGACAACTCGTGCTAATGATTTGGTCACCTAAATGGACCGAAATGAAGCACATCGAACATATATGGGACATAGTAGAGAGACCATTTCGTGCACAAAAGTTCGCTTTAGCCACAGAGTCATCTCGCTTCAAATTAAACATAAACTCCATTCTTCTGTACATCGAATTTTTGTAGTTAACAAGCGCAGGGCAGGCAGCAGTGACTTGATGGATTGCAAATAACTGTAGATTTCAAAACTAATTTGACGTCAAGTACATGTATTACGCTATTAGTCATTTTAGTAGCAATGAACGTGAAGATATACAGGGTGATCAAAAAGCCAGTATATATTTGAAAACTGAATAAATCAGGGAATAATGTAGATAGAGAGGTGCAAATTGACACACATGCTTGGAATGACATGGAGTTTTATCAGAACCAAAAAAAAAAAAAAAAATACAAACGTTCAAAAACTGTCCGGCAGATGGCGCTTCATCTGATCAGAATAGCAACAATTAGCATAACAAAGTAAGACAAAGCAAAGTTGATGTTCTTTACAGGAAATGCTCAATATGTCCACCATCATTCCTCAAAAATAGCTGTAGTCGAGGAATAATGTTGTGAACAGCACTGTAAAGCATGTCCGGAGTTATGGTGAGGCATTGGCGTCGGATGTTGTCTTTCAGCAAATCTAGAGATGTCTGTCGATCACGATACACTGGCGACTTCAGGTATCCCCAAAGCCGATAATCGCACGGACTGAGGTCTGGGGACCTGGGAGGATAAGCATGACGAAAGTGGCGGCTGAGCACACGATCATCACCAAACGACGCGTGCAAGAGATCTTTCACGCATCTAGCAATACTTTGTTTTTTTGTTGTTGTTGTTCTAGTAAAACCCCATGTCATTCCAAGCATGTGTGTCAATTTTTACCTCTCGATCTACATTATTCCGTGGTTTATTAAGTTTTCAAATTTATACTGACTTTTTGATCACCCGGTATCTAGAGCTGGATGTTTACTCCGAAAGACTCTTACAATGCACAGTGGAGCCTTCTCGTAGCAATGTTAACGAAATTTTACCCTATTTCACCAGCGCATTGAGCAGAGAAAATTAGCCACCTGTTTTCCTCTGTACACTTCCTGATCTGTCTTACTTAATTCTCATCATTATAACGCTCGATATACGACGATGACAGCAGAATGGTCACACAATCTTCCAGGAATACAGGTTCTCCAAATTTATCCAAAGGGTTACGGGAGAACTTCGTCGTATTTCTTCTAACCATTCACTTTTAAGTTCTCCGAGCATCTATGTTACCGCTTTCGTATACAAAGGGCGTTCAAAAAGTTTGGCATAGACGTCTCTAATTGTTTGATTTTTTGCAGGAGGAGAATGAAAATTTTTGTGAACATACTTGGAACATTTAGCTATAAGTTAGTATATAAAAGTATTTTCTTTTATTTACAGGTGAGCCATAATGGACCGTGAAGTAGATGTCAGGTTGCGACAACGGTCGGTGATGGAGTTTCTCTTCAAGACCGGCGATGACTCTGCCACATCGATTCACAGGAAGTTGCTTTCTGTTTATGGAGAGGTCACAGTGAACTGCAGCAGTATCCAGCGGTGGTTGCAGAGGTTTAAAGAAGCTAATTTCCCTCTAATAGACAATCCACGATCGGCAGACCATCGACGGCAGTGAGTGACGTGAATAAGGAGACCATTGATCAAATCATCCAAAGTTACAGAAGAGTGACGACACGGCAGCTTGCTGAAATGATTCGTTTGTCATTGGGTAGTGTGGTATCACTGGTACAGTCACTAGGGTACAGAAAAATCTGTGCACGTTCGGTACCTACATTATTGACAAGAGAAATAAAATCGATGAAGAGGAATGTGAGCGAGAGTCTCATGAAGACCTTTACTGAAGGGTGGAAACAGTGTTTTGACGGCGTCGTTATCCAGGATGAAACATGATTGTTTTTGCCCGAACCTGAGAGCAAGGATGAAACATGATTGTTTTTGCCCGAGCCTGAGAGCAAAACTCAATCCACGGAGTAGCGTCATCTGGGTTCCCCTCGGAAGAAAAAACCAAGACTTTCACGAACAAGAGCCTTTCCTTGTTTCCTTTTTTATATATGTTGTTGTTGTGGTCTTCAGTCCACAGACGGGTTTGAAGCAGCTCTCCATGCTACTCCATCCTGTGCCAGCTTCTTCATCTACCAGTACCTACTGCAACATACATCCTTCTGAATCTGCTTAGTGTTATCATCTCGTGGTCTCCCTCTACGATTTTTACCCTCCACGCAGCCCTCCAGTACTAAACTGGTGATCCCTTGCTGCCTCAGAATATCTCCTACCAACCGATCCCTTCATCTAGTCAAGTTGTGCCACAAATTTCTCTTCTCTCCAAATCTATTCAGTACCTCCAGATTAGTTATGTGATATAGCCATCTAATCTTCAGCATTCTTCTATTCTCTTCTTGTCCAAACTATTTATCGTCCACGTTTCACTTCCATACATACTTACACTCCATACAAATACTTTCAGAAACGACTTCCTGACACTTCAATCTGTTCTCGATGTTAACAAATTTCTCTTCATCAGAAACGCTTTCTTTGCCACTTACAGTCTACATTTTATATCCTCTATACTTCGACCATCATCAGTTAGTTTGCTCCCCAAATAGCAAAACTCATTGACTACTTTAAGCGTCTCGTTTCCTAATTTAATTCCCGGAGCATCACCCGATTTAATTCGACTACATTCCATTATCCTCGTTTTGATTTTGTTGATGTTCACCTTATATCCTCCTTTCAAGACACTGTCCATTCCGTTCAAGTGCTCTTCCAAGTCCTTTGCTGTCTCCGACAAAATTACAATGTCATCGGCGAACCTCAAAGTTTTTATTTCTTCTCCATGGATTTTAATTCCTACTCTGAATTTCTCTTTTGTTTCCATTACTGCTTGCTCAATATACAGATTGAATAACATCGGGGATAGGCTACAACCCTGTCTCACTCCCTTCTCAACCACTGCTTCCCTTTCATGCCCCTCGACTCTAAGATAGGTCGTAGGTTCAGTATTGCCTCACGTGTTCCTTCTGCAGAATCCAAACTGATCTTCCCCGGGCTCGGCTTCTACCAGTTTTTCCATTCGCCTGTAAAGAATTCGTGTTAGTATTTTGCAGCCGTGGCTTATTAAACTGATAGTTCGGTAATTTTCACATCAGTCAACACCTGCTTTCTTTGGGATTGGAGTTATTACATTCTTCTGAAAGTCTGAGGGTATTTCGCCTGTCTCATACATCTTGCTCACCAGATGGTAGAGTTTTGTTAGGCCTGGCTCTGCCAAGACTGTCAGTAGTTCTAATGGAATGTTGTCTACTCCCGGGTCCTTGTTTGGACATAGGTCTTTCATTGCTCTGTCAAACTCTTCACACAGTATCACATCTCCTGTTTCACCTTCATCTAAATTCTCTTCCAGTTTCATAACATTGTCCTCAAGGACATCGCTCTTGTATAGACCGTCTATATACTCCTTCCACCTTTCCGCTTTGCCTTCTTTGCTTAGAACTGGGTTTCCATCTGAACTCTTGATATTCATGCAAGTGTTCTGCTTTCTCCAAAGGTCTCTTTAAGTTTCCTGTAGGCAGTATCTATCATACCCCTAGTGATATGCGCCTCTAAATCCTTACATCTGTCCTCTAGCCATCCCTGCTTAGCCATTTAGCACTTCCTGACGATCTCATTTTTGAGACTTTTGTATTCCTTTTTACCTGCTTCGTTTGCTGCATTTTTATATTTTCTCGTTTCATCAATTAAATTCAATATCTCTTCTGTTACCCAACGATTTCTATTAGCCCTCGTCTTTTTACCTGCTTGATCCTATGATGCGTTCACTATTTCATCTCTCAAAGCTACCCATTCTTCTTCTACCGTCCTTTTTTCCGCCATTCTTGTCTATCGTTCCCTAATGCTCTCTCTGAAACGCTCTACCACCTCCGGTTCTTTCAGTTTATCCAGGTCCCATCTTCTCAAATTCCCATCGTTTTGCAGGTTCCTCAGTTTTAATCGACAGTTCATAGCCAATAGATTATGGTCAGAGTCTACTTCTGCCCCTGGAAAAGTCTTACAATTTAAAACGTGGTTCCTGAATCTCTGTCTTACCATTATATAATCTATCTGAGACCTTCCAGTATCGCCAGGCTTCTTCCATGTATGCAACCTTCTTTGATGATTCTTGAACCAAGTGTTAGCTAAGATTAAGCTATGCTCTGTGCAAAATTCTACCAGGCGGCTTCCTCTTTCATTCCAAACTCTCATTCCATATTGACCTACTACGTTTCCTTCTCTTGCATTTCCCACTATCGAGTTCCAGCCACCCATGACTATTAAATTTTCGTCTCCCTTCACTAGCTGAATAATTTCTTTTATCTCATCACACATTTCATCAATCTCTTCGTCATCTGCGGAGCTAGTTGGCATGTAAACTAGTACTACTGTGGTAGGAGTGGGCTTCGTGTCTATATTAGCTACAATAATGCGTTCAGTATGCTGTTCGTAGTAGCTTACAAACGCTCCTTTTTTTATTCATTATTAAACCTACTCCTGCATTACCCCGATTTGATTTTGTGTTTATAGAGCTGTATTCACCTGACATGAAGTCTTGTTCCTCCTGCCACCTGGCCGAGCGGTTCTAGACGCTTCAGTCTGGAATCGCGCGACCGCTGCGGCCGTAGGTTCGAATCCTGCCTCGGGCATGGATGTTTGTGATGTCCTTAGGTTAGTTGGGTTTAAGTAGTTCTACGTTCTAGGGGACTGATGACCTCAGAAGTTATGTCCCATAGTGCTCAGAGCCATTTGAATCTTTTTTTTTTTTTTTTTTTTTTTTTTTTGACGGAGCAGGTGAACTGAGAGTACTACTTTTAAACGTCGTTGTACCAATAAACAGCATGTAGAGTCTTTGGTGTCTGCAGGGAGGCTACAGTGCTGCTCTAGCACCTGCTAATGGGGTGCAGAATCCGACAGGTGTCAAGGGGTTGCCTGTCTGCAGGCACCTAGTACCCACGTCACAGTTTTTCTCTGTATTGGGACATTTCTAAAGAGGTGAAAAAAGGTGGGTAGGTGGCACCAATGGAGTTGCTGAACTGGAGGTTCTTAGAGGGACTGTTGGCCGTTTTATTCATGCACGTGTCAATATCACATCCCTCCATGATCGCACCACAGGAGGGAGCGAAACAGGAAGGCAAAAAATGCGCAAGCATCTTTTGCTCCTTCGAATAATTTTCCAATTTCGTGGAGTGGTTCTGAACATTCCCTAGTCGTTCCACTCTGTAAACCAGTGCAAAAACTGCTGTCGTACTGCGCTCCGAAGGTGTGCTACCGCGTTCGATGGAGTTGCTGGCCCACGATGTCCATAGTGAAGGGATGGATCGTCGGAGGGTGAGAGTGTCACAGTGTCAAACTTTAGCAAGAACTGCGTCCTCTTGCACAGTTCACATGGTGAACTGTGAGGCAATCACCGTCCCAAGGAGAGGGGTGGTTTCATTGACGCCCTTTAGGCTAGCTCTTCAAGCCAAGCATGAGCAGTGCTGTGACCGATAATTTTTCCTCCGCTACCCATAAGAAATCCACGTGATTCGAACACTGGGTGCCGGCCGCTGGTGGCCGAGCGGTTCTAGGCGCTTGAGTCTGGAACCGAGCGACCGCTACGGTCGCAGGTTCGAATCCTGCCTCGGGCATGGATGTGTGTGATGTCCTTAGGTTAGTTAGGTTTTAAGTAGTTCTAAGTTCTAGGGGACTGATGACCGAAGACGTTAAGTCCTATAGTGCTCAGAGCCATTTGAACCATTTGAATTTGAACACTGGGTGCCCTGGTTCTGACCTCCGTCGCAGAAGCATGAAACTAAGGGGTGAGTTGATGGTGAGGTGGAGTGCGGCGTCCTGTCCATTGCGTGACTCGTCTGTGGTGATGTTGGGCAGAATTGTAGCGAAATTTGGTGCCAGTGCGACACATTAACCCACCTAGCACCTCACATGAACTTTCGAGCTCTGGCCTCTTTTTCGCATGTGTCGACACCTTACTGTCTGAAACGAGTGCGCCATGCATTTGCATCATGACAGGGGAAGTTTGTAAACACCTTTGAACCGAAATTTAAACATATGCATCACATGTGGAGCCAGTTACGTTTTTCGAAAAAAGCACTCCTTTAATAGTGTTGCGCAGTGCATATGTTAAATGTATTCACATCTCTATTTACCCCTACAGCTGCCTGTAGTGCCGTGAAAGTAACTCCGTAACACCTCAACACGTGCCCTGTCACGCTGCCCTTCTTCTTGGCAGTGTTTCTCATGTGTTCCTTCCTTCACTAATTCTGCAGAGAACCTCGTCGCTCCTTACCTTATCAGTCCCCCTCATTTTCAACATATTTCTATAGCACATCTCTTGTTTTCCAATTTTTTCTCAGACCACAGTTCACTGTCACAGAGTGCTGTGATCACGAACACAAATTGTCAGTAATTTCATCCTCAGGCATACAGGGTGAGTCACCTAACATTACCGCTGGATATATTTCATAAACCACATCAAATACTGACGAACCGATTCCACAGACCGAACGTGAGGAGAGGGGCTAATGTAATTGTTTAATACAAACCATACAAAAATGCACGGAAGTATGTTTTCTAACACAAGCTTACGTTTTTTTAAATGGAACCACGTTAGTTTTGTTATCACATCTGAACATATAAACAAATACGTAATGAGTGCCGTTTGTTGCATTGTAAAATGTTAATTACATCCGGAGATATTGTAACCTAAAGTTGACGCTTGAAACCTCCGTAGTTCAGTTGCTTGTTGTAACAAACACGGGCCACGGTCGGCGAGCAGCATCTGCAGGGACATGTTTACGATGACGACCGTGTTTACTAGTGTGGCTGTAGTGCACTCCTGTGGTTTGGTCTAGCTGTCGCAGTGTCTGCATGTAGCGCTTGCTGCTATTGTTATTCTGCATTCGTCTCCGCACGCAGACCAACTGTAGTACACCGTGTTACCAGACGTCTGTGATAGTGTAGTGTTGTAGGAACTGTAACCATGGTGTATTCGAACTCTGAAAAGGCGGAGATGATACTCATCTATGGCGAGTGTCGACGAAATGCAGCTGAAGCCTGCAGGGTGTATACAGAACGGTACCCGAACAGAGAGCATCCAACGTGCCGCACATTGCAAAACATCTACCGCCAACTGTATGCAACAGGTATGGTCGTAGCACGCAAACGGGTCCGTAACAGGCCCGTCACAGGAGAAGCGGGTGCAGTTGGTGTGTTAGCTGCTGTTGCCATGAACCCACACATGAGTACACGGGACATTGCGAGAGCCGGTGGACTGAGTCAAAGTAGTGTCATGCGCATACTGCATCTTCACCGTTTTCACCCGTTTCATGTGTCGCTACATCAGCAATTACATGGTGATGACTTTAATCATCGAGTGCAGTTCTCTCAATGGGCATTAACAGAGAATGCGTTGCAGTTCTACCTGTTTACCGATGAAGCGGGTTTCTCAAACCACGGGGCAGTGAATCTACGGAACATGCATTACTGGTCCGTGGACAATCCTCGCTGGCTCAGACAGGTAGAGCGACAACGACCGTGGACTGTAAATGTATGGTGCGGAATCATTGGCGACCACCTCATTGGTCCTCACTTCATTGCAGGGGCCCAAACAGCTGCAACATACATCGCGTTTCTACAGAATGATCTGCCAACGTTGCTCGAAAATGTCCCACTGGAAAAGCGTCGACGTATGTGGTATCAGCATGATGGTGATGGTGCATCTGCACATTCCGCAATTAACACTAGGCTGACCCTTGACAGGATGTTCGACGGGCGTTTCGTAGGACGTTCTCCTGATCTTACACCTCTGGACTTCTTTCTGTGGGGTACGTTAAAGGAGAATGTGTACCGTGATGTGCCTACAACCCCAGAGGATATGAAACAACGTATTGTGGCAGCCTGCGGCGACATTACACCAGATGTAGTGCGGCGTGTACGACATTCATTACGCCAGAGATTGCAATTGTGTGCAGCAAATGATGGCCACCACATTGAACATCTATTGGCCTGACATGTCGGGACACACTCTATTCCACTCCGTAATTGAAAACGGAAACCACGTGTGTACGTGTACCTCACCCCTCATGGTAATGTACATGTGCGTCAGTGAAAAAGACCAATAAAAAGGTGTTAGCATGTGGACGTAATGTGCTGTTCCAGTCTCTTCTGTACCTAAGGTCCATCACCGTTCCCTTTGGATCCCTACGTAATTCGGTGCTCTCCGATACACACGATCGAACAGCGGAGGAGTGGTACTCAAGCGTCAACTTTAGGTTACAATATCTCCGGATGTAATTAACATTTTACAGTGCAACAAACGGCACTGATTACGTATTTGTTTATGTATTCAGATGTGCTAACAAAACTAACGGGGTTCCATTTAAAAAAACGTAGGTTTGTGTTAAAAAAACGGACTTTCGTGCATTTTTGTATGGTTTGTATTAAACAATTACACTAGCCCCTCTCCTCACGTTCGGTCTGTGGAATCGGTTCGTCAGTATTTGATGTGGTTTACGAAATATATCCAGCGGTAATGTTAGTTGACTCACCCTGTATATGGCGTATTGTTCCGAATTTGGATTTTGGAGGCTATAATTCATCTATACATTCTGCAATTTTGTTTGAGGAATTTGAGTGGTGTAGATGGAAACCTTATTCAGGCATTTTGAAGAGAATTGTTGAAGGTAGGCCTGTAACACTTAATGTTAAAAATAAACCAGGCCTAACAATTACTCATTTGGGGCTCGTGACATTTGTGTCCAATGAAGTGGAGATCGGAGATGAAGCTCTTTTGTCTCGTCTAAATATTGTCCTTGCTAATTGCTATGTCGGGCATTGTTTGTCTGTGAAGGAGGAGATGGACACTTCGTCGGCCCCGTGTAGTCCGGAGCCCTCGGTACGGGAGATATCGTCCGATGAAGCGTCGTGTTATTCGCAAGAAGAGACGATGGAGTCGTAGGTGGCCGCGTATAACATCTTCCATTAGTTTGGGGAAGATGTGTCGTTGGCGAACGCAATTTGTGGAAACTATTAATGTTGAATTTAATTATGGTGGTAAAACTGCTAGTGTTGGTAGGTAGTTCGACTCTTTTGCTGTACAATTTCCTCCATTTAGACATTGTAATGTTAAGGATGAAATTAATTTCTTTCCTAATAAATAGCAGAATGTAATCATTACAGTCGTCATGTTTCATGAAGATTGTCTTTGGAGTTAAGTACTTGGGATTGGTGCAGAGTACGTTACTCGTAAATAGTGCATCATACACTACTGGCCATTAAAATTGCTACACCACGAAGATGACGTGCTACAGACGCGAAATTTAACCGACAGGAAGAAGATGCTGTGATATGCAAATGATTAGCTTTTCAGAGCATTCACACAAGGATGGCCACGGTGGCGCCACCTACAACGTGCTGACATGAGGAAAGTTTCCAACCGATTTCTCATACACAAACAGCAGTTAATCGGCGTTGCCTGGTGATACGTTGTTGTGATGCCTCGTGTAAGGAGGAGAAATGCGTACCATCACGTTTCCGACTTTGATGAAGTTCGGTTCAAATGGCTCTGAGCACTATGGGACTTAACATCTTAGGTCATCAGTCCCCTAGAACTTAGAACTACTTAAACCTAACTAACCTATGAACATCACACACATCCATGACCGAGGCAGCATTCGAACCTGCGACCTGTAGCGCCTAGAACCGCTCGGCCACCCCGGCCGGCTACGACCCGTGGCTCTACCCTTCATTCTATCCCTGGGAAACCCTACATTTCAGCAAGATAACGCACGACCTCATGTTGCAGGTCCTGTATGGGTCTTTCTGAATACAGAAAATGTTCAACTGCTGCCCTGGCCAGCACATTCTCCAGATCTCTCACCAATTGAAAACGTCTGGTCAATGGTGGCCGAGCAACTGGCTTGTCACAATACGCCAGTCACTACACTTGATGAACTGTGGTATCGTGTTGAAGCTGCATGGGCAGCTGTAGCTGTACTCGCCATTCACGCTCTGTTTGACTCAATGCCCAGGCGTACCAAGGCCATTGTTACGGCCAGAGGTGGTTGTGCTGGGTACTGATTTCTCGGGATATATGCACCCAAATTGCGTGAAAATGTAATCACATGGCAGTTGTAGTATAATATATTTGTCCAATGAATACCGGTTTATCATCTGCATTTCTTCTTGGTGTAGCAATTTTTATGGCCAGTAATGTAATTCTCATGTCCTGGACAAACACTGGTAGGAGTCGAACCCACTACCTCCACCCCGCGGACTAGCGGGGCGTTGGAGAATTGAACTACACAGCCAAGTCACGTACGGATCGGCGACGTCCAGTTAAAGAGTAAACGAGGGTGGTGGAACATTTCAGTTTTCTTCGGAGCACGACGGCGCGTCGGTGATTAGGGCGGACAGTGGGGGGACGCTGACGAGTATATCTTCCCCGAAGCGCACAGTAGCCGTGTCCGGAGCCCGTGCGGCTCGGACAGGGTCCACCCCGCTCCTAATCCCGGCCGTGCTGTAGATGCGTGCCGCGATTACGGGCGACCCGACGCGAGACGCCGCGCCGCGCCGCGAGGCGAGCTCCTCGCTCAGGCGTCTTTAATTCCGGCGCGGCGGCCTTTGCGGGCGCAGGTAGCGGCGGCCGGGACGGACGTGTGTCGGCCGGTGCAGCGGGCTGTGAGTGAGAGGTTAGCCGCGACGTGAGGAATGCGAGTGCCAAAGGGGCCGCCGCCGCCGCCGCGCACAGCTCCGAGTGTCAGCCGCCGCTGCCGCCACCGGCCAGGTGTGCCACGGCCCGGTACACTCGCCGCCCCGCACGCTGGACCGGCGGCGTCCCGCACGGGGCAGCCCCGCCCACGCACAGATATCTACGACGCTATTCGTACTTGTTAATGTTAATGTGTGTGAAGTCTTCTACATCTACATCTACATCTACATTTATACTCCGCAAACCACCCAACAGTGTGTGGCGGAGGGCACCTAACGTGCCACTGTCATTACCTCCCTTTTCTGTTCCAGTCGCGTGACTGCCGGAAAGCCTCGGTGCGCGCTCCAATCTCTCTAATTTTACATTCGTGATCTCCTCGGGAGGTTTAAGTAGGGGGAAGCAATATATTCGATACCTCATCCAGAAACGCACCCTCTCGAAACCTGGCGAGCAAGCTACACCGCGATGCAGAGCGCCTCTCTTGTAGAGTCTGCCACTTGAGTTTGCTAAACATCTCCGTAAAGCTATCACGGTTACCAAATAACCCTGTGACGAAACGCGCCTCTCTTCTTTGGATCTTCTCTATCTCCTCCGTCAACCCGATCTGGTACGGATCCCACGCTGATGAGCAATACTCAAGTATAGGTCGGACGAGTGTTTTGTAAGCCACCTCCTTTCTTGATGGACTACATTTTCTAAGGACTCACCCAATGAATCTCAACCTGGTACCCGCCTTACCAACAATTAATTTTATATGATCATTCCACTTCAAATCGTTACGCACGCATACTCCCAGATATTTTACAGAAGTAACTGCTACCAGTATTTGTTCCGCTATCATATAATCATACAATAAAGGATCCTTCTTTCTATGTATTCGCAATACATTATATTTGTCTATGTTAAGGGTCAGTTGCCACTCCCTGCACCAAGTGCCTATCCGCTGCAGATCTTCCTGCATTTCGCTACAATTTTCTAATGCTGCAACTTCTTTGTGTACTACAGCATCATCCGCGAAAAGCCGCATGGAACTTCCGACACTATCTGCTAGGTCTTTTATATATATTGTGAAAAGCAATGGTCCCATAACACTTCCCTGTGGCACGCCAGAGATTACTTTAACGTCTGTAGACGTCTCTCCATTGAGAACAACATGCTATGTTCTGTTTGCTACAAACTCTTCAATCCAGCCACACAGCTGGTCTGATATTCCGTAGGCTCTTACTTTGTTTATCAGGCGACAGTGCTGAACTGTATCGAACGCCTTCCGGAAGTCAAGGAAAATAGCATCTACCTGGGAGCCTGTATCTAGTATTTTCTTGGTCTCATGAACAAATAATGCGAGTTGGGTCTCACACGATCGCTATTTCCGGAATCCATGTTGATTCCTACAGAGTAGATTCTGGGTTTCCAAAAACGACATGATACGCGAACAAAAAACATGTTCTAAAATTCTACAACAGATCGGTGTCATTGACATAGGTGTATAGTTTTGCGCATCTGCTCGACGACCCTTCTTGAAAACTGGATCTACCTGTGCTCTTTTCCAATCATTTGGAACCATCCGTTCCTCTAGAGACTTGCGGTACACGGCTTTTAGAAGGGGGGCAAGCTCTTTCGCGTACTCCGTGTAGAATCGAATTGGTATCCCGTCAGGTCCAGTGGACTTTCCTCTGTTGAGCGATTTCAGTTGCTTTTCTATTCCTTGGACACTTATTTCGATGTCAGCCATTTTTTTGTTTGTGCGAGGATTTAGAGAAGGAACTCCAGCGCGGTCTTCCTCTGTGAAACAGTTTTGGAAAAAGGTGTTTAGTATTTCAGCTTTACGCGTGTCATCCTCTGTTTAAATGCCATTATCAGCTCATAGTGTCTGGATATGCTGTTTCGATCCACTTACTGATTTAACGTAAGACCAGAACTTCCTAGGATTTCCTGTCAAGTCGGTACATTGAATTTTACTTTCGAATTCACTGAACGCTTCAGGCATAGCCCTCCATACGCTTACTTTGACATCGTTTAGCTTCTGTTTGTCTGAGAGGTTTTGGCTGCGTTTAAACTTGCAATGAAGCTCTCTTTGCTTTCGCAGTAGTTTCCTAACTTCGTTGTTGAACCACGGTGGGTTTTTCCCGTCCCTCACACTTTTACTCGGCACGTACCTGTCTAAAACGCATTTCACGATTGCCTTGAACTTTTTCCATAAACACTCAACATTGTCAGTGTCGGAACAGAAAATTTCGTTTTGATCTGTTAGGTAGTCTGAAATGTGCCTTCTATTACTCTTGCTAAACAGATAAACCTTTCTCCCTTTTTTATTTCCTATTTACTTCCATATTCGGGGATGCTGCAACGGCCTTATGATCACTGATACCCTCTTCTGCGCTTACAGAGTCGAAAAGTTCGGGTCTGTTTGATATTAGTAGGTCCAAGATGTTATCTCCACGAGTCGGTTCTCTGTTTAATTGCTCGAGGTAATTTTCGGATAGTGCACTCAGTATAATGTCACTCGATGCTCTGGGGGACTTAACTGCTAAGGTCATCAGTTCCTAAGCTTACACACTACCTAACCTAAATTATCCTAAGGACAAACACACACACACACCCATGCCCGAGTGAGGAGTCGAACCTCCGCCGGGACCAGCCGCACAGTCCATGACTGCAGCGCCTGAGACCGCTCGGCTAATCCCGCGCGGCTATTCGTACTCACTTCTACGTTTATGGGGGGCTTCTCCATTCTTCTGTAGGTGCCCTGTATTCCCACTCGCCAGCTTTCACGACTGTGGCAATCTTTCTTCTTCCCCATCGTTGTACGAGGCGTGTTTTTCAAGTAAGTACCGTTCTGAAATTAAAAAAAAGACGTGCTAAGATATCTCAGTAAGTTTATCTTTACATGAAAGCCTGTACATTAATCTACGCACTGACGCCATTACAGTCTCATTCTTCCTTGTTTACGTTGTGTACTGAGTGTTTAAGATGCCTCCGATAATCGAGAGTCCCGCCGACTGTGAAGTACGGGCTGCTATAAGATTTCTTAGTCCTAAAGGCCGAAAAGCGATCGATATCCATCGTGAGATCTGTGCAGTTTACGGAGAAATTATGAGAGATGGAATGGTAAGAAAGTGGGTGAGAGCATTTAAAGATGGCCGCACAAATGTGCATGATGAACAACGGAGTGGGCGTCCTTCGGTCGTTAATGAAAGTTTGGTGCAGGAAGTGGACAATAAGGTGAGAGAATACAGACGCTTCACGATTTTCTCCTAGCGGGATGACTTTCCTAATGTTTCTCGTAGTGTTTTGTATGGGATTGTGACCGAGCACTTGAATTACCGAAAATTGTGCGCACGTTGGGTACCGAAAATTTTTACGGATATGCACAAAATCAAGACAGTGCACTGACTTTCCTTGAGCGGTACCACGACGACGGTGATAATTTCTTAAGCCAAACTGTTACGGGCGATGAAACATGGGTGAACTACGTCACACCAGAATCAGAGCAACAGTCCACGGAAGTTGAGCAAGGGCATCGTTTTGCTGCAAGACAATGCCCGTCCGGATCACATCTTTCCGATGGGAAACTATAGATCATCCTCCGTACAGCCCCGATCTTGCGCCCAGTGATTAACATCTGTTCCTGCACTTGAAGAAACAACTGGGCGGTCAGCGTCTTCGAGACGATGAAGTCAAAACAGCGGTGATGCAGTGGTTAATAAATCAGGCGGCACACTTCTATGAGGAGAGTATTCAAAAACTGGTACAAAGTTATGAAAAGTGCCTCAATATTGACGGAAATTATGTAGAAAAGTAGATTAAGGTACAGGCTTTCATCTAAAAATAAAATTATCGAGATATCTTAGCACCTCTTTTTTAAATTTCAAAACAGTACTTACCTAAAAAACACGCCTCGTAATTACTCCCGCTCTCCATGTTAATCTCGGCTGCCCTAGCTTCCTCCTTCCTGGTGGCTACCATTCCAGGATTACTTTTGGTCATCGTCCTTGCTCCATTCGCCCAACATGTCAATACCATTGAACAGCTCTATTCTCGATTCTTCTTTCATACCCATCGTCTCCCTAATTTCCTCATATCTTCTCCACTCTGTTCTAGATATCCTGTTTGCCATCTCAATTGCTTGTACTCGCTTCTCTGCCGTTCCCCACGATCCATCCTTCAGCACAACATGTTAGCATACTTCCCGCTACTGTTTGCAGAACCCTCTTCATTGATTCTTCTGATGTTGCTCGACCCCAAAGAAGTCCATTTTGCCTTTTAATTGCTCATCTTTCCTGCTCCATCCTGTGTTCTACATTTGCTTCACAGCTTCTCGAGGAATGTATAATCGATCCTAAGTACAGGATCTGTCAAAAGGATCACCACATTAAAAAAAAAAAGAAACTAATATGTTACTTGAGAAATGTGTGTGAACAACATTCTGTTAGAAAGAGCAAACTCTCGAGTTTTACATGGTTCCCGTTAGGTAGCAGGAGCGTGCGCCCGCTTCAGTGCTAGTACAAATAGTCTCGGGACAACACAAAGCCCGGCTGCGGTGGCCGAGCGGTTCTAGGCACTTCAGTCCGGAACTGCGCGACTGCTACGGTCACAGGTTCGAATCCTGCCTCGGGCATTGACGTGTGTGATGTCCTTAGGTTAGTTAGGCTTAAGCAGTTCTAAGTTCTAGGGGACTGGTGACATCAGATGTTAAGTCCCATAGTGCTCAGAGCCATTTGAACCATTTGAACAACAGAAGGCATTTTGTGTTCTACGTTTTGAGCATTGCGTATCAGTAATAACTGTTCAACGTGACTTTCGTGTTAGGTATGGTGTGGACCCAGCACAGAGCATTATACGATGGCATGAACAACTCCGAGAAACAGGTTGTTTCTGTAAAGGTAAATAGCCGGGCCGTCCCCGAGTGCCTGACGCAGAAGTCGAACGCATCCACTATAGTTTCACGAGTCCGCACAAACCCATTCGCCGTGGAGCTCGACAGCTCAACATGCCCCCGATGTCCGTCTCTCGTGTGTTGCGTCGACGTCTACACATGAAACAATACAAAATTCAGCTACTGCAAGCTCTTCGTGAAGGTGACAAACAACAACGTGTTGAATTTTGTTATTTCGTTTTTAGCAAGATGTAGGATGGACAGTTTTCTTCCACGTATGGTGTTTAGCGACGAGACAACATTCCATTTAAATGGAAAGGTGAACCGTCATAATGTGAGAATGTGGGGTTCGGAACAAACAAATGAGGTTGTACAACGCGAGAGGGACTATCCAAAATTTAATGTCTTTTGTGCAGTTTCACGGGAAAAGGTGGATGGTCGATTTTTCTTTGTCGAGAACACTGTTACAGGAAACACATATCTCGATATGCTGGACAACTTTCTTTCCACACAGTTGGAGACTGATTCGAACGACTTCATTTACCAACAGGATGGTGCGCCGCCATACTGGCCTCTGGAAGTGCGGAAATTTTTAAATAAAAGGATTACTGAATGATTGATCGTTCGCACTGGACTAGATGATACAGCCTTACATTACTGGCCTCCAAGTCACAGGACCTGACGGTATATGATTATTTCTTGTGGGGGTTTATAAAAGTCTCTGTTTATGTACCTCCGTTACCAACAGCAATGAATGAACTGAGACATCGCACAATAGCAGCTGTGGAAATTGTATCTCAAGACATGCTCGCTGCAGTGTCGGAACAATTTGAATACCGCACTGACAAAAGCGAGGCATCTCCATTATTAGATATTCTGTACATCAACAGGCCAGTAGCCTGCCTGGCCCCATTCGAGCAAGAATTTGAAAGGAAAGCGATGCATATTCACGCTTGGCAATAACAACTTGCTAACAACGCTAACTGCATGTAGCACAGTAAAAGGTGTTCGATGGGTCGGTCGTTCGGTTTCGTCACATATTGTATGTTTTTTCATTTCTGCCAACAGCACCGACTAAGCAGCTGTAGCGTCAAAACTGGGTGGTGAAGCTAAATGTTTCAGGTTCTTTTGGTGACGCCGAGCGGCAGTTACTTCAGCACTTCCCCTCACACGTCTCCGCCCACCGTAAAGACCAATCTTGTCATTTAGATTTTTGTTCATGATTTTCAGCATCTGTTTTCGAATAATGCCGACGTAAAGAAATAGCACACTATATACGTTAAGATTCGTTTTTTTGAACGCAACTGCTGTGCTATTTTTTTTTTTCACATCGGAAATATTGTTATTCCATTTGCACCTCCCTCTCCCATTGAAATCGGACTTCTTCCTTTGTTCCTCATATAGTTGCTTCACACAGTCGAAGACCAACACTGATGAAAGTTCAAAAAGTAGTAGGACTCCTTCACACAGTGAAACTAAATTATTTTCTACTACAGTTTCCAAAAAAACGACTTTAAATATTTTCCGAAAATTGTGAAAAAATATATTATAAAATAAAAATACCGGCACTTGATATTAGCATTTTAATATCGATATATCGTGAGAAACATATCACTTGTGGGAAACGATAATGTTTGCATGAAGTGTCGATATTTTACCGACTGCTCTATACCCACATATCGAACTGAAACGCTGCCCGCGGTGTTAACGCCCAAGAATCGGGAAGGGGTCGTGATATTTTTTTAAGTGAGCTCTGTTACACGCTACACGTCTTTACGCCAGTAATCGGCACACTAAAACTACACTGTCTGATCAAAAGTGTCCGATCACCTTTACGTAATGCGGAACGGACCTGCCAGTACAAAAGAGGACGGGAAGCGCTGTCACCACTGGAGAAGTGTTGGGGATACGTGAACAAACATTTTCCAGCGTGCATAGTGACGCACAAGATATGATGTGCAGAGTGCATTAGACTCTATGGAATATACATATTCCGTGTTTGTTTATGGGCAACGTAATATATTTGCGAAGCCAAATGTATTAACATGTGTTGCGCGAATAAAGCAAAAGTTTATTTTGTCCCTTAATTAGTCGTTACTTGTCATTTAGCTGCGTTAATCTGCATAAACTACAACAAGAAGCAGAAAGAGCAGAATGGGTCGGTCAGGCGAGCTGAGTGACATCGAACGTGAAGTAATCGTTGGATATCGCCAAACAAATCGATTAGGGACATTCCAACCCTTCTAAAGCTGCAGGAGTCGATTGTTGGTGCTGTGACCGTGAAGGGTAAACGTGAAGGAACAGGCACAACTAAACCAAGACCACCCAGACCTCACGTACTGACGGACAGGGTCCGTCGAGCATCGTGGAAGCTGGTTGTAAGAAAACTGCGCCAAACACGAGGAAATAACCACTCTCGAGTTCCAAACTGCTACTAACAAATCAGCTAGCACAATGACTGTGCGTAGGAAGTTAATAAAAGACTGGAGTATAATGGACGAGCAGATCCTGATACACCACACATTTCTGCAGCCAATGCGAAGAGCTACGCCACTGGACAGCGGATAACTGCAAAAGAGCGATTTGAATGGAAAAACCAAGCTATACTCCGTGACATTGCAGTGGGGAAGTTTGGCTTTCACAGTTCCCTAGAGAACGCTACTTGCCATTCTGTAGTGCCAACCTGAAGTTGAGAGGAGATGATGTCGCGATCTTGTTGTTGTTGTTGTAGCCTGCAGTCCGACGATGTTTTGATGCAGCTCTCCATTATAATCTATCTTGTAAAAGCCTCTTCATCGCCGAATAACTATTGCAACCTACATCCTTCTGAATCTGCTTACTGTATTCACATCTAGTTTCCCCCCTACGATTCTTTGCCCCTCACACTTCTCTTCAGTACTAAACTGGTGGTTCCTTACATCTCAAAATGTGTCTTATCAATTCATCCCTTATTACTGTCAGGTTGTTCGACAAATCTCTTTTCTTCCCAATTCTTTTCAGTACCTACTCATTAGTTATGTCACCTACCCGTCTAATGTTTAGTATTCTTCTGCAGCACTACATTTCAAAAGCTTCTGTCATCTTTCTGGGTTGGGGTTGTTTAAGGGAAGGAGACCAGACAGCGAGGTCATCGGTCTCATCGGATTAGGGAAGGATGGGGAAGGAAGTCGGCCGTGCCCTTTGAAAGGAACCATCCCGGAATTTGCCTGGAGCGATTTAGAGAGATCACGGAAAACCTAAATCAGGATCGCCGAACGCGGGATTGAACCGTCGTCCTCCCGAATGTGAGTCCAGTGTTTAACCACTGCGCCACCTCGCTCGGCCATCTTTCTGTCTAAACTGTTTATGGTCATCTTTCACTTCCAGACATTGCTTCACTCCATACATATACTTTCGGAAAAGATTTCCTGACTCTTACCGAGCGAGGTGGCGCAGTGGCTAGCACACTGGACTCACACTCCGGAGGACGACGGTTCAATTCCGCGTCCAAGCATCCTGATTTAGGTTTTCCGTGATTTCCCTAAATCGCCCCAGGCAAATGCCGGGATGACTCCTTTCAAAGGGCTCGGCCGAGTTCCTTCCGCGTCCTTCCCTAATCCAATGAGACCTATGACCTCGCTTTCTGGTCTCCTCCCCCCAAACAATCCAATCCTTCCTGACTCTTATGTCTATACTCGATGTTAACAAATTTATCTTGAGAAACGCTTCTCTTTTCGTTGTGTCTACATTTTATATCCTCTCTACTTTGCCCATTACGACGTAGGGATATTTTCCATGGTTACGGTCTGGCCCCCTCATTGTGTTTCGGAAAACGGTAAATGCGGAAGGATATAAACACACCTTGTAAGAGGTCCACGACTAAGGAATTTATTGCTAGCGCACTCGAGCAGATGTAACTTCCATGGATTGCTCACGCGCTGCCTGCGATATTTAAGCTACAATAGAATCGCAGACCGAGAGCAGTGTCGGCAGCAGCAGTAGTAGCAGCTCGCAGTCGGGCGGTTGGGTCAGGTCGCTCTTAGAGAGCAGTTGTCGAGTAGTCAGTAGTGATGTTTGTAGCTCGACAAGAGCAGTAGAATAATGGAATTACAAAGGTCGGTCGTGGAGAACGATGGCGGTGCCTAAGTGATGTAGTATTAAGGTAAAAAAAAAAAATGGTTCAAATGGCTCTGAGCACTATGGGACTTAACTTCTGAGGTCATCAGTCCCCTAGAACTTAGAACTACTTAAACCTAACTAACCCAAGGACATCACACACATCCATGCCCGAGGCAGGATTCGAACCTGCGACCGTAGCGGTCGCGCGGTTCCAGACTGTAGCGACTAGTACCACTCGGCATTAAGGTAAAAGCAAAATATTTTTATTATTTATTGCCGCGCGCATATGTTAATTGCTACAACTTATTTTTGTACAATTGTTATATCAATATACCATGTAAATATTTTTCAAAAATAATCTTTCTTAGCCGGCCGAGGTGGCCGAGCGCTTCTAGGCGCTACAGTCTGGAACCGCGCGACAGCTGCGGTCGCAGGTTCGAATCCTGCCTCGGGCATGGATGTGTGTTCAAAAATGGTTCAAATGGCTCTGAGCACTATGGGACTCAACTGCTGAGGTCATTAGTCCCCTAGAACTTAGAACTAGTTAAACCTAACTAACCTAAGGACAACACAAACATCCATGCCCGAGGCAGGATTCGAACCTGCGACCGTAGCGGTCTTGCGGTTCCAGACTGCAGCGCCTTTAACCGCACGGCCACTTCGGCCGGCATGGATGTGTGTGATGTCCTTAGGTTAGTTAGGTTTAAGTAGTTCTGAGTTCTAGGGGACTGATGACCTTAGAAGTTAAGTCCCATAGTGCTCAGAGCCATTTGAACCATTTTTTGAATCTTTCTTATAAAGACAACTTTTGACAGTCATTCATCTGAATTTAAATTTTTTGCTAATTTCTCCTATTCATAGTCATGCCAATTATCGTAAATAAAATCAGTTGGTTTTTCATACATAACAAAATCTAGTGGCCAGCATTGCACTGGGCTGTGCCAGATAAATTTCTTATAGCAGCAGATAAATACGCGTTATCCGGCGACATCATTGAGGTAAGAATTTTCAGTTTATTCAGAATGATTTTTTAGGGCCATGACGCAGCACTGGTGACGTCCAGATTTACCAGTTTAGATTCACAGTCAGTTAATTATTGAAAGGTTACAATATGAGATTTCTTTTTAAAGGTTATACATGACTCACATTTTTATTGAGAGGTTAGTCACCTTTTTTATTGGGAGGTTACGGAATTTTTTTGTTGGGAGGTTACAACCTTACAGCATTGTGTACTGCGTCCAGAACAGGAACGTCTCGCACGCGATGAATATTTGTGTCAGCATGACTACGCACTCGGGAATCTGTGCAGCAATGGTTTTTGGGCAGTAAATTTCTTGTAATGGACTCGCCTCCTCAAAGCGCGACCTGAAGCCAATGGCATGCCTTTGGGATGAGAGAACGTCGATTTCGCTCCAAAACCCCAGTGCCCAGCAACACGACTTTCTCTGATTCCGGCCGTTGAGGAAGAATGGTCTGCCACCCCTCGAAAAACATTCATATGCCTCACTGACAGTGTCCCCTAGAGTTTCCTGTCTGTAAAGGCAAAGGGTGGGAGCATTCCATATGAATGTCTACTAATGGGAGTTCGGGTACTTTTGAACAGATGATGTTTTAAGCGGCCGCCCATGTGGCCGAGCGGTTCTAGGCGCTTCAGTCCGGAACCGCGCTGCTGCTACCGTCGCAGGTTCGAATCCTGCCTCGGGCATGGATGTGTGTAATGTCCTTAGGTTAGTGAGGTTTAAGTAGTTCTAAGTTCTAGGGGACTGATGACCTCAGATGTTAAGTCCATAGTGCTTAGAGCCATTTGAACCATGTTTTAAGCATAGACCAGCATTACAGACTGACATTTTCGTTCTGCAGCGGAGCGCGCGCTGCTATGCAACTTCCTAGAAGGTTAAAAGCGTGTGCAGGGCCGAGACTCGAACTTTGCTTTCGCGTGCAAGTGCTCTACAAACGGAGCTTCGCTAGCATGTTCACGATCTGTCCTCACAGCTTTACTTCCGGCAGTACCTCATCTCGAAAGTAAAGCTATGAGGAGAAGTAGCCCGGGAAAGACAAAGGTCCCGAGTTCGGATCTCGGTCGGCACACGCAATTTTAATCTCCCAGGAAGATTCATAGACATCTATTCACACTATATGTATGAGTATGCGTTTAGTGTAAGTAAACCGTTGACAACTGACCATTTTTTTTCCAGAAATCTTTTTTGAATGTATGTGGTTTCGTTCGAGCACGAATACTCATTTAGTCTGGCAGGTTTTCGAAAAGAGACTTCATAGAACAATTTTTCTTGCAAGAGGAGCTCGCTGCGTGCAAAATAGTGGAAAATGAACAGTGTAAACTTTTACATCATCCAAGAAAAGCATTTTTAACGTTTTGGTAACGGCAAACATTCTTTTCTCCGTCCTTTTAGTGCATGTCACTTCATTCAAGATGTACATTTGCACACACATGTTTATAAACACTTCACAGATATTTTTGTACATGGTGTTGTCAAAGATCAATTTATTCGTAGTGATAAAGATATAACTATTAAACAACTGACATATGCAAGAAATAACTTTAGAATAGGTCTTTAAAATTACTGAAATAACAATGGCTTGCGAAATCTGTTTGTTAATTTAACATAGATTCTGGTTTTTTGACTTTGTGGAGATATATTTCCAGTTGTTCTAACAGATTTAGGGTCTTACCATTGGTTTCGTTATGTAGTATTACCAAATTGTTTTCTAGACTGTTGATGACATGTTTCGTTTCCAACATATGTTGTGCAATGGCTGATTTTTCGAAATTCTTGAGCCTGAAAGCATTTACGTGTTCTTGAAAACGGGTCTTGAAGTTTCTGCCTGTTTTCTCTACATAGTACGCAGGACAACTGGGGCACGATACTTTGTACACTCCGCTGTTGTTGTATGTTTGTGTATTTAATTTTACGTTATGGATGAGTAGGTTTCCTAACTTATTACTGGTTCAGAATGCAACTGTTGCATTTGTTTTTCTGAAAAGGTCGGCGACTTTTTTGATATGCGGCCCAGGTATGGGATACTGGCGAATATTTTCTCTTCTTTCACGGTGTGTCCATTTGTTGTCTTGCTTTTGTGTATTTTTCTGCTTCAATTGTCAAATGTTTTGGCTGTGTAGCCATTGCTTATGGCAATGCTCTTTATTGTATATATCTCATTTTTGACAGTGTTTTCTTCTAAATCAAGGGAGTGTACTCTGTGTAGCATGGACCTAAATGCAACACGTTTCTGTGAGGTGGGATGGCACGATGAGTTGTCCAGTGTTACGTCTGTGTATGTGCGTTTTCTGTGTAAGCTGAAGTTGTGTTTTTGTTTGGTGGTTGGTGATTTTAAGATCCGGAAAGTTTATACTTGTGTTGTCCTGACGTTCTTTTGTGAATTTTATGTTTCTGTGGAAAGAATTGAATACTGCTAGTAGTTCTTCGAGCTCACCTTTTGTTCCATCAAATAGCAGTAAGGTGTCATCATCACATCTCCAGTAATATACTATTTTACTTTTGAGTCTCAATCATCTGGAAAGTAAGTTCTTTAATGAAGACAATTGTTTACAAACCAATACTGCACTCAAAACCATAGAATATTCTTTCAGTAAGGCAAATGCGTCTCTAGTTGTCTTAACAGTTGTTCGCTAAGGACGAGGTTCCCACTCCGACTTTCTGAATCGCTGCATTTATGAGGGCTTGCGGGAAAGTAATTTGTGAAAACTCTTAAAGCTTTTTAAATAAAGAAAACGTTGTTAATATTCTGCATCCTTATTCTTCATGTCTACATATTTATTTCTCGATATAGTCACAATGGCGACGAACATATTTCTCCCATCAAGGGATCACTTTGTTGTCCCGTCACTCTACAGTAATTGACTTTGTTGATGGAGCAACAACCTCATCGCTTCATCGATATCAAAGTGAAGTCCTCGAAAGTGTTGTTTAAGTTTTGGAAACGTGAAAATCAGATGGGACCAAATCGAGACTGTATGGAGGATGATCGATCACAGTAAACCCAAGTTGTCGGATTGTTTCAAATATCAGAGTGCTCGTGAGTGTTCTGGCATTGGCGTGCTGAAGGAGGCAGTACTCCATGTGTCGACGAACTCTTCGAATTCGAAACTCGATTACAACACCCTTTTCTCACGCGACGACATAGAAACATTACACATGTACTGTGTTGTGCCATTTTATGTAGAGCGGCGTGGCGTGGTGTAACTTTAATCCGTATACTGACAATAGACCTGCCTGAAAGACTAGACACACCTAGTCCCAGTACTAACATAAATTTTAGTCCAAGATGTTTAATCGTGTGAATGTAATAGGAACTGAGCGCAAACCATGCATCCGACTAAAACAGAAGTACGCATGTTACATGGCCCTATTACATCGTACACACTCTGTGAATATTACACTCGTCAATAGTATTGCAATGCGTTGAAGTGGCGAATGATCAACACACTTTAGTATTGGTACTTCTCGTTATAGTAATTAGGGTTTGATTGAATCTTGAGCACACTTCAAGTTACCTGAAACATAAATACGGTGTTCAACGAGACGTAACGACGGTAGCTATTAACAACAACGGTTCAACAACTCTCACTAACAGTTGCGTATGTTATAAACCGTAACTTGTGCCGACTATTTCGTTGTTATTAATACTTTAGAAGTTCTTAATGACAACAAAACAACTTTATAACCCGAAATAACTATAGCTATCGCTGGTTATTCACGCTAACGATCGGTATGGTTTACTACGAGAAAATCTTTCACTCACTACTATAAAACAAAATCATCTAAAATACGTAGTGTATATTTATCGTGACGAACGTTTCACTCGCTGACGGTAAATGTCAATTTCGTACAATCCTGTTCAGTTAAATTATATAAACCGTACCTTATTACGATAATTACGAACGTAGCAACCAAAGTTATAATTTAATTGCAAACCAACGATAGCTACCTCTGCGATACTATTAATTCTCTTACCATCTGTAAACGTTACTTCTTATTTTCCTTTTTCCTTATTTCTTTCTCTTTAAATTCTTGGAATAATCGTTAACTGAATAAAGAAGTTTGCCTTTTCTTAAATGAATTCTAACTAAATCCTTCTTCCCTAATTACTGATTTTAAATAGTAATAAAATCTCAATAAGGCAATGATTCTTTGCGTCTTGCTCTTTGAAACCTGGAGTAACTGACTTACCTTTGCAAGACTGACTTTCAACTACTTTTCATCAATGTAGCTCTCTCTATCATTTACGCCACTTGTGTATCTTTCAGTGGGGATTCAGTCCTTTCCACTGTAAAATTAGACTCCGAATTCAGAATTAAGTTTGACTTTTCTTTATTAAAATCAAAGTAGTGTGTTAAATACAACTTTCATGTGAACGAGAGGCATTCAAAAAATCTAAGTCCCTCACAAATCGGGATAGGACAGACAAAACAAAAACACAAACAAAAATCCTAAGTGGCACCACCACTTTTGTACTAACTTTAATACAGCAATCAAGGCCCATGCACCTCAGGTGTTGGCAATCGCATTCCCTCTAACAGCCCCTAAATTAAATTTGCCACCCGTCACCCTACCAAGCAATGGAATTGAATGTCGTCGAATAATATTAATTGGTTCCGCTAGGTTACGAAGTCTGTCTTCAAAGGTTATCGTCACAAAATTTAAGGGCAACAATAGCTGTGTCCTCTTTTACATAAGTCGTGCAGATCCTGGTTCCTGGCTTTATTAAACACCAGTTGAGACTTATGTTCAATGATACACAAAATCACAATTATTACGCCACTAACCCTGTAGTGCCTACTCAAAATATACACTAATATAAACTGCTCAACACTCAGCAACCTTAGAGTGGTCGTCCAAAAGCACACAAATACCGCAACCGCTCAGTTACTTCAGAGCGTGCGTGAATAAAACATCTACCGACTTAAACCATGACGACTTCTAGAGTCTTCTGCGCACCATGAACACCATAAATCGCCCTCTAACTCCAGTCCAGTGACTGCCCAACACCTTCAGACATCAACTGCCCCAAATATGAAACACAGTTTCATCGAAATTAGAGAGTAACTTCTATAACAGCACGGTAGCCCGTTACTTCCTATATGAAGTGATCACTAATAAACTTTATCCACACTCTTGCATATTCAGTTAACCAATTCCTCCACATAAACGATCGCAGCAAAAATCTCTCCAGCGCTACGGCCCAAAATAAATCAACTACTTTAATGTACCCTACTTACTCTCGCGATACAATATAAAGCAGATACACTGCTAAACAAGTCTAACAACTCGGTCACACTAAGTTCCGATCTACAACACCGACCGAATACCAACATAATAAAGCTTTCTGACGATACTCTCAGAAAATTTATTAGTCGCGATCCCACCTATATCTGCAATCTATTGTTTTTCCTGGTGTCCGTTTGACACGATAATTAATTAGAGCTTGCATCTACCAGGTCTAGCGTAGGCTTCCCTAGAAAGACTCAAATCAGAAATTAACTTCTAAATCCCCAAAACTATAGGGGAAACAATTTAGACAATCACGTCACAATTCAATTGCTTTTAACAATTAAATGTAAGTTCTTGGGAGGCATTTGTCTCGTTGAATAGCGGCCAGCTCGATATGATGATATCTCTGGTTCGGACAGCTGACGCCTTCTGCCGCCAGCGCGAGGAGACTGCCACAACTTGCTCGTCCTGTCAAGCGCGGTCGAAAGTTCGCTTTTCTGCAACAGTTGCACACATAGAGACTTTAGTTACAGAACATAAATACATTTAGAACCATTCATCACATATTTAATACTTCCCAGCCGTTAAGTTAATATGTTGAAGCGAATCCAAGTCCGTGACGACACCCCAAAACTTTTGTCCCGTCACAGATACCGCCATGTTACGCATTAAAATTCAGCAATTCAGAGCCCTCTAGCGGCAGAGGGCTGATAATAAGCAGGCATGAAGAATGAAGATGTAGAATGCTAATAACGTTTGTTTTATTTAACAAGTTTTAAAGAGTTTTCACATAAAATTTTCTGAGGCATTACTTTTCAGCACGCACTCGTGGTATCAATGCACTATGCAAATATGCTCTCTAACTTTCCAGTAGTGTGATATATAAATATATTGAGATAGTTATCTGCTCCCGTAAGTTCTTGCAGTTCACCGTTCGATTAGTGCCGAAGCTAAGAAAGGAAGGCTAGTGTTTAACGCCCTGTTGACCACTGGTCATTACAGAAGAGGCACAGATTCGGATTGGATAAGGATGGGCAAGTAAAACATATTCAAAGGAACGTTCCCGGCATTTGCCTTGAGCGATTAAGGATAACTGCAGACAAGCAAGAACTGGATGGTCTATGGGATTTGAACAGCTATCCTCCTTGATTGTGTCCAGTATTATAATAACCCTCACTCATTTTCGGAAAGTAAAGAAAGTATATTGTGGGAAAGTAGAAGGTGGATCAGCGTGTTGTTGAAACATGTCTTAAGGCATTTGTGAATGGCTAATCAAGCAACAGAGAGAACCGAAGAGGAGAAAAAATTATGGGGACAAATGGGACATTACTGAAACGCATCAGTATGCGATACGTATTCATTTCAGGACCAGCGTACTCTTCCATGACGTAGGTGGTCTGTTCGATTTTGTGCGGTGAGAGAAAAGCTTCACATCCGGCCGGCATTCAGGGGGTGGGTTGCCGTGGCCTGTTGTACCCACAGAGAGATGTCGGTAAACCACGCCCTCATTGATAGTAATCGACACTTACCGACAGTCTAAAGGCGTCACACTATCGCCTTGGTGTGTTGGTGAGCGGTACTAGGTATAGCGACCATCTCGGGTCGGCCTCGTCAACCCCTCGAGATAAAGTGGGCACGATATTCTGGCTTTCTGTTGTGCCCCGCGCCAGTGGAAGCGTTGATGCAGCGTCTATTTTCGCTCCAAATATTCGCTTCACCCAACGGGATTTAATCGGCCCACCTTGTTCAGGGCGCGGACGGAATAACCAATCGAAATAACATGATTTCAGTTCGGTACCAATTTCGTAAAGGAAAAGTGCGCATCGGGTACATAGAGAGGATGAAGATTGCTGCCTTTTCTCCAGTTTTCTAAATTTTGTTGCATTCCTCTCCCATCATCTTGGTAGCCCAGGAAGTAGTGCACCGCATTTTTTTCTTCAACAATTCTTTGTTGAACATAGTGAGAATTACACACACGAAAGAATGGTGTTTTATCTACACACCCAATTTTTCCACGTAATCTCCATCCCGTTCTATGGCCTTCCTCCAGCGTGAAACAAGAGCGTGTATGCCCTGTCGGTACCAATCCTTGTCCTGGTGGTGTAGCCAGTGCTTCGCTGTGTGAACTTCCTTTGCTGACTGACATATGCCGAGTCGTAATGCGTCTGTCCTCGCGATTGACAATATCAACTCGGTGCAACATGCCAGGTGTGACAGCCGTGAATGGTCTCCCCGACCGCTCAAAATTGTGGAGCTCCACCGAACCGCCTTCTGATGACCTCACCCTCCGTGCCCAGTGACTAACTCTACTTCTGTCGACAGCAGACGCTCCACAGAGATCATCGATATCTGCTTTTGGAGCCGAAAGCCCTCTCGTGTACCCTTGATCACTGCACGACAAAAAGCTTTACGCCTCGCCTGGGCCCGTCAACACCGACATTAGACTGTTGATGACTGGAAAAATATTGCCTAGTTGGACGAATCTCGTTTCAAATTGCATGGAGCGGATGGACGTGTATGGCTACAGAGAGAACCTAATGAATCTATGGACCCTGCATGTCAGCAGGGGGCATTTTAAGCTGGTGGAGGCTCTGTTAGGCTGTGGGGCGTATGCCGTTGGAATGATATGGAACCCCCTGATACGCATAGGTATGACTCGGACAGGTGACACATACTTAAGCGTCCTGTCTGATCACCTGCATCCATTCATGTCTGTTGTGCATTCCGACGGACTGGGGCAATTCCAGCAAGACAGTGCGACACCCCACACGTCCAGAATTGCTACAGAGTGGCTCCAGGAACATTCTTCTGAGTTTAAACACTTCCGCAGTCCACCAAACTCCCCTGACATGTACATTATTGAGCATATCTGGGATGTCTTGCGGTGTGCTGTTCAGAAGAGGTCTCCACCCCTTGTACTCTTATGGATTTATGGACAGCCCTGCAGGATTCATGATGTCAGTTCCTTCTAACACTACCTCAGACATTAGTCGAGTCCATGCCACGTCGTGTTGCGGCACTTCTGCGTGCTGGCGGAGCCCCTACACGATATTAGGCAGGTGTTCCAGTTTCTTTGGTTCTTCAGTGTAGTTTGCGATGGATTGACTTCTGAGCGTGTAGTTGGGACGCAGAGAAAACGGTCTGGAGTGCGCATCTTAGCAGTCATAGCATAGCGCCCTCTTGCTCTACAGCAGAGCCATCCGCACATTGGCGATGTCCAGCTGCCCGAGAATAAATGCGGAGAGCTTAAGTTGCAGCACCGACGTGATAGGGCATTCTTGCTCTGCACTTGGAGATTGCTGTACAACCTGTCTCAGATTCGCAGATGCTATATTGTGTGAATGAGCCTAAGCAGCAGGTGTTCACTCACTGTGTTCGTCTGGGGTTAACGATTATTCAGACCAAATTACTGATACTTTGCGTTAGAAGGGTTTAGATATCTATTCGGTAAAATTAACTCAACAAACCATAAAAAAAATTCAGTAGTTACAGTTATATGCATTGATTTTATGAATCATTCAGCGATCTTGAATGATCTGTTCATATTTTGCTATGTTTTGTCTTCACCGAAAGACTGTTATTGTTAGACTTCTTCCACTCACACTGAAATAAAGTTTTGTGTTTATCTAGGATCTAAGGTTAGGGCCGTGGTTCATGAGGACACATCTGGACCGATCCATGATTTCTACCATCATAAGACTCCGCTTCAATCATGCCTCTTTCCCACAACATCTACATCGGATCAACGTTTACAGTTTACCAGTACGTGAGTGTGATCCTGAGTCGGAAGCTGATGTCAACCACATCTTATTTATGTGCCCCAAATTTGACCGTGAACGGATGGTCTTTCTGAAGACATTACTGAGTATGAGCTACCATCTTCCTCAAT
Source organism: Schistocerca piceifrons (assembly GCF_021461385.2). Lineage (NCBI taxonomy): Eukaryota > Metazoa > Arthropoda > Insecta > Orthoptera > Acrididae > Schistocerca > Schistocerca piceifrons. Next base: position 129,293,740 of record NC_060139.1, on the reverse strand, counting down.
CAGATTCTTCTCTTTTGTGTACTAAAGACGTTCGTCTATATAAAGTGATAGTTAACTTCACCAGGAGTACTTGTTACAATCTGTAGGTTTTAATGGTGTAAGTGAATTATAAATGTGTCTTGCTGATGAAGATATTTCAGAATTGGTGGGAATTGTAAGCCAAGACACTTTTAATTATTTTCCAATTCAATTCAATTCAATTTTTAAAACATTATGTACAAAACAGTTAAGCTTTTTATTCTTGTAAATATGCATTTCTGTATTTGTTTATTCAGTTATTGTCACTATGTGTTGCCGATGGCTAAATTGAATACACACTCAAAGGCCCAATAAAAATATTAAAAAAAAGGTTAGGGCCTTATAAACCGAGTTGTCGATTAAAATTACAAGCATTGAAAATGTTAATTTAGATTTTAAAGGTTTGCGTGGCTCACAGTTAGTTTTCTGGGAGCAGGTAGCTTTCTACACGCAAGGGATTTCGCACAAGACCTGATGATGGGCGCAATCGTGGAACTAGTATCACAAAAGTAATTCCAGAATATACCAATAAGTGCCTGGTAGTAGGTTATAAAAACCGGAGCACTCTTTTCCCTCCGACCAGACTTACTAACACACTACTGGGCATTAAAATTGCTACATCACGAAGATGACGTGCTACAGACGCGAAATTTAACCGACAGGAAGAAGATGCTGTGATATGCTAATGATTAGTTATTCAGAACATTCACACAAGGTTGGCGCCGGTGGCGACACCTACAACGTGCTGACATGAGGAACGTTTCCAAGCGATTTCTCATACACAAACAGCAGTTCACCGGCGTTGCCTGGTGAAACGTTGTTGTGATGCCTCGTGTAAGGAGGAGAAATGCGTACCATCACGTTTCCGACTTTGATAAAATTCGGATTGTAGCCTATCGCGATTGCGGTTTATCGTATCGCGACATTGCTGTTCGCTTTGGTCGAGATCCTATGACTGTTAGCAGAATATGGAATCGGTGGGTTCAGGAGGGTAACACGGAACGCCGTGCTGGTTCCCGATGGCCTCGTATCACTAGCAGTCGAGATGACAGGCATCTTATTCGCATGGCTGTAACGGATCGTGCAGCCACGTCTCGATCGCTGAGTCAACAGATGGGGACGTTTGCAAGACAACAACCATCTGCACGAACGGTTCGACGACGTTTGCAGCACCATGGACTATCAGCTCGGAGATCATGGATGGCTGCGGTTACCCTTGACGCTGCATCACAGACAGGAGCGCCTGCGATGGTGTACTCAACGACGAACCTGGGTGCACGAATGGCAAAACGTCATTTTTTTCGGATGAATCCAGGTTCTGTTTACTGCATCATGATGGTCGCATACGTGTTTGGCGACATCGTGGTGAACGCACATTGGAAGCGTGTATTCGTCATCGACATACTGGCATATCACCTGCCGTGATGGTAAGGGGTGCCATTGGTTACACGTCTCGGTTACCTCTTGTTCGCATTGATGGCACTTTGAACAGTGGACGTAACATTTCAGATGTGTTACGACCCGCGGCTCTACCCTTCATTCAATATCTGCGGAATCCTACATTCCAGTAGGATAATGCAAGACCGCATGTTGCAGGTCCTGTACGGGCCTTTCTGGATACAGATAATGTTCGACTGCTGCCCTGGCCAGCACATTCTCCAAATCTCTCACCGATTGAAAACGTCTGGTCAATGGTGGCCGAGCAACTGGCTCGTCACAATACGCCAGTGACGACTCTTGATGAACTGTGGCATCTTGCTGAAGCTGCATGGGCAGCTGTACCTATACACGCCATCCAAGCTGTTTGACTCAATGCCCAGGCGTATCAGGGCCGTTATTACGGCCAGAGGTGGTTGTTCTGGGTACTGATTTTTCAGGATCTATGCACCCAAATTGCGTGAAAATGTAATCACATGTCAGTTCTAGTATAATATACACTCCTGGAAATGGAAAAAAGAACACATTGACACCGGTGTGCCAGACTCACCATACTTGCTCCGGACACTGCGAGAGGGCTGTACAAGCAATGATCACACGCACGGCACAGCGGACACACCGGGAACCGCGGTGTTGGCCGTCGAATGGCGCTAGCTGCGCAGCATTTGTGCACCGCCGCCGTCAGTGTCAGCCAGTTTGCCGTGGCATACGGAGCTCCATCGCAGTCTTTAACACTGGTAGCATGCCGCGACAGCGTGGACGTGAACCGTATGTGCAGCTGACGGACTTTGAGCGAGGGCGTATAGTGGGCATGCGGGAGGCCGGGTGGACGTACCGCCGAATTGCTCAACACGTGGGGCGTGAGGTCTCCACAGTACATCGATGTTGTCGTCAGTGGTCGGCGGAAGGTGCACGTGCCCGTCGACCTGGGACCGGACCGCAGCGACGCACGGATTCACGCCAAGACCGTAGGATCCTACGCAGTGCCGTAGGGGACCGCACCGCCACTTCCCAGCAAATTAGGGACACTGTTGCTCCTGGGGTATCGGCGAGGACCATTCGCAACCGTCTCCATGAAGCTGGGCTACGGTCCCGCACACCGTTAGGCCGTCTTCCGCTCACGCCCCAACATCGTGCAGCCCGCCTCCAGTGGTGTCGCGACAGGCGTGAATGGAGGGACGAATGGAGACGTGTCGTCTTCAGCGATAAGAGTCGCTTCTGCCTTGGTGCCAATGATGGTCGTATGCGTGTTTGGCGCCGTGCAGGTGAGCGCCACAATCAGGACTGCATACGACCGAGGCACACAGGGCCAACACCCGGCAACATGGTGTGGGGAGCGATCTCCTACACTGGCCGTGTACGACTGGTGATCGTCGAGGGGACACTGAATAGTGCACGGTACATCCAAACCGTCATCGAACCCATCGTTCTACCATTCCTAGACCGGCAAGGGAACGTGCTGTTCCAACAGGACAATGCACGTCCGCATGTATCCCGTGCCACCCAACGTGCTCTAGAAGGTGTGAGTCAACTACCCTGGCCAGCAAGATCTCCGGATCTGTCCCCCATTGAGCATGTTTGGGACTGGATGAAGCGTCGTCTCACGCGGTCTGCACGTCCAGCACGAACGCTGGTCCAACTGAGGCGCCAGGTGGAAATGGCATGGCAAGCCGTTCCACAGGACTACATCCAGCATCTCTACGATCGTCTCTATGGGAGAATAGCAGCCTGCATTGCTGCGAAAGGTGGATATACACTGTACTAGTGCCGACATTGTGCATGCTCTGTTGCCTGTGTCTATGTGCCTGTGGTTCTGTCAGTATGATCATGTGATGTATCTGACCCCAGGAATGTGTCAATAAAGTTTCCCCTTCCTGGGACAATGAATTCACGGTGTTCTTATTTCAATTTACAGGAGTGTATTTGTCCAATGAATACCCGTTTATCATCTGCATTTCTTCTTGGTGTTGCAATTTTAATGGCCAGTAGTGTACTTCACATATAACGATACAGACACAATAATTATCACTATATTTACATTTATTATCTTTTTCGCATTCAAAGGAGTAGCCTTAAATGATAGGGCAGGGGTAGTCATGGTGAGTGTGTAGATCAGAGGTGCAACAGAGGACTGATAAGCTGGTAAATATAAATAGATCTTCATATTACTTCTGGGTAACATCCATCGGAGATGGAAGCTGATCACTTCCTTGTTTTATGAAAAGTTGTTTCCACCAACACTGATTTTCAAGTTACGGGTTAGGAGTAAATAAAGAGAATAAAGTGAAACCATTGTAAATACCAACAGATCCTTTTTCGTCGCTCTGATAGCTGCTGCATTGGGTGGAGTCCTGTGCAAGTGAAAGAACATCTATCTGTTTGCTAATCTCAATCGATTTTCAATCAGAAGACGCCTTCTCACCACCTGGACAGTGTGAGAAACATGCTTGCTTTCGCTTCAGAATTTTGGACATCCAATCGATTTTCTCACCATTCTTTGTGAGAAATGACTGACCAATCAAGAACACACCGTTTTGGGGCACTACCGACCTCATGTGTCTTGAGGTGTATTTTTTACATGAACAATAGAAAGTTTCTGCTCCATTTCCCTTTTTTCTTTAAATAAGCGATTTTCTTATTTGTTTCATTGACAAAAGTGTTGCGTCATCCCTCCATGTAGAGTTTTTTGAGAGCAAATAGTTGAGAATGGAGAGCAAAGTTTCATGACTTTTCGTATTCTAGCGACCGTCTGGTGCTGATGAGCACTCAGTTCGTTGATTTCAGACATATATAACTTTCACAGTCCATGGAAGTGCAATCCGTAGTCTGAACTATGTAACCTGTTTATGAGTTTTCTCTCATTAAAGTCGAATTTTTGAGATGTCCATTTGAGGATAACTTGTTTTTTCCATGCAGTCTTACATAAAACTTGGTACCTCCCTAGAACGTTAGCACCATTTTTGTGTGAATACAATCCAGATTTTTAGAAAACTTTGCTCTCTGTTGACTACTTGTGTATCGTGTGTAATAGAGTTATAGCCTACTGCAACTTTATTTAAATTACAAGATCTTTTAAATTGTCCTACAGTTTTCCCATGGTTAGGAGACCCACAAATAATAAATACAACGTGTTTTGCTTACTGTGATAGTGTTATAATAGTACACAGTGCCCGACTTAAAGACCTTTCTTTTATTTACCGTGAAGGTAATGAGGGTTGCGCTCGTTCGTTTTGTTTGATTATAAATCTGTTTAATTACTAGGAAGGGCGACGTCTATTTCCTCTAGGATTATAAATCTGCTGAAGCTTGTTTCGTGACTACTTGGCCAAAGATCTCAAGGCATCCAGTGGGAAGAAGAAACAACATTTTATGGCAACGTCATAGCATAATCAGGTCCAGAGTATCTCTGCCATCACACAATCATCTTTAACTTTTATGTCGGCCCTTATCCAAGACCTTTCTTTTGGTTTCTTTTGATATCCTTATTTATGACGGCCCAGTGAGGCACATTTTGGGGTGCCAAAACTTGTAACAATTTTTGTCCCATTTTGTAGCTTGCGCATTAATAACGCATCCACAACACATGCTAACGTGATTAGACAAAAATATGAAAACACAGCGAAAGAGGCATGACTAAACATATAGCGCCGGAAAAAAATAGTGCGACTGGAAAGACAACGTCGATTTCGATCGGATGACAGCGTATGTAGGTACCTGATGTCTAATAATGGTTTTGCGTCGTCCGCCAAGAGATAGCGTAGTGGCTTATCTACCAGAGCGGCCTACCCTTTAATAAGAAATGCTCACAGCCAGAAGGCTCAATGTGGTGTCAGTTGTGCAGCAATGCTGGTGTCAATGGAAGCGTGCACATTCTGACTCCGTAAGACGGGGCTCTGGACGTCCACATAGCACAGACGCTCGCCAAGGATCGTCGTGTTTGAAGGGCAGCGGTGGCTGATCGTACAGCTACCATAGCATAGATAAGAGGGCTTGTGAGCCCAGACGTGTCAACACGTACTGTTGCGAGCCGGTTATTAGCAGTGGAACTGCGGGCACGCACACTTGTAGTCCATTTTCACCTGCGCCACAGAATCGACGAGCACGGCTCGACTGGCGCCGTCAGAACGTCACTTGGAAGATGAAATGGCGCGCCGTGGTCTCCAGTGATGGAAGCAGATTCTGCCTGCCTACAAGTGATGGCCGTGGGGACGCTGTCTCGGAACGCATTCGTCCAAGACGCACTGGCCACACCCCAGGCTTTATGGTCTCGGGTGCGATGAGCTACATACCTCGGTCACCTTTGGTGTTTCTGGAGGGGACGCTAACCAGCACTCGGCACGTGCAAAATGTTGTTACACCCGTTATTTTGCAGTTCTTTCAACAGGAAGGTGATACGTTGTTCTAACAAGATAATGCTCGCTCACACACGGCCCGTGAAACTCAACGTGCTCTGCAAGACGTGTAGCAACTTCTCTGGCCAGCATGGCCTCCAGACTTGTGTACAATTGAGTATTTATGGGATATGATGGGAGATGAAGTGACTCGTGCTACTCATAAACCAACAACTCCTACAGAACAACATGAAGAGGTCGAGGAGGCGTGACATAATGTATACCAGGACAGTAGCTGCCACCTGTACGAGCGACTTGTTGCCAGAGTCAGCGCCTGCATTGCCGCCTGTGGAGGCTACACCAAGTACTAATATGTGTACTTCAGCATGGGTTGATACCTGGTACCTCAGAAGCGCTTGTGCAGTTGAGCTGTAAATGTAACCGTCTAATGTGCTCCACATGCACTGTTGCAACAAAAATCTTGAGTGAATTAGAAACCTCTTTTCTTTCATCAGTGTAATTGCAGATGCTAGGCAAGCCTACAGGTTACGCTGTTCTATTTGAGCATGAACGGGACCTTTGCAATGTCCTCAATAGGTTACAAGTGTCAGTCGTGGCCCGGACAGTGTTCTGTGTTGCTGTGAGTTCATTGTGTCAGAGCTGAGTAACTTCGAACGTGAGTGACTTGTTGATACTCGTATGGTGAGTGCGACCGTAACCAAGGGAGCCGAAGTATTTGGTGTTTCAAGAGGCGCCCTATATAAAATTTATATCCCGTATGGGGAAAGCAGAGAAACATCGTCCGCTAACTCACAACGTGGACGAAATAGTGTGTTGAGCGATCGTGGTGGACAGTCGTTGAAGAGGACTGTGACAAAATATAAAGAGGACGACAGCTGCAAAAGTCACTGAAGAACAGAATGTCGAATTTGCGGACTCTGTCAGCAGGAAAGGGACACGATGGGAGCTCCATATGCAGGGAATTGCAGGCAGAGGTGGATTCTGAAGTCATTCATCAGTGATGTAAGCTCCAATTACAGGAAAATGTGGTGCTGTAGCTATGAAACCTTGGACTAGGGAGCAATGAAGGAATGTCATTTGGTCGGATGGGTCTTCTTTCACACTGTTCAAAACTTCTGGCCAGGTTTACTTCTGACGTATGCCGTCTCAAGCTTATGATGGAGCCTGCGTGCTGCTAGAGTGAAACGTGACGGTGTTTCGGTGATGATTTGGGCAGGCATATCGTGATTTAGTTTGGAGAGAAGGAAACTTGACTACTATGCACTTCCATCACCGTACCCGAACCTGCCACTATATTTCAGGAAGAATGGTACAAGATTCCCATGACAAACTTACAGAACTTTTATTTATGCTTTCCGAGACGAATGGAAGCTGTTTTCAATGTCAACTGGTCTCCTACACGGTGTTAGGCACGGTAATGTGTTGCGGTTTTGGTTTTTCCATATTTCTGTCCAACCCTTGTGTCTTTTCCATGGTCATGCATGTTTCTATAGCTGTGTATCCCTGTATCTTGGCCATACTCATGCATGTTTCTGTAGCTTCGTTTTTCTCCTCTAGTGATCATGTTTTGGTGCTTTGCACTTGTGTCAGTCACATTCTCAGACGTCGGTACTCCCCATATTTTGTGTCCTCGGCAAAGGACGCAAACGGAGCTGGTGCACTGAGACGGTTTCCCACTGGTACCACGGGCGGCGTTTGGAAATTCGCCACTAACCACTAGCGTGGCAATATCAGCAGCCTCCGCGCCGCCGCCAATGAAATGAACTTTCGCGCTGTGATAATCTGTGACCACGGGCAGCAACAGTGTCATGTTCGGCGTTGGCGAACGACAGTTCTACTGTCAAGTTCCAGGGTTGCCCTTTGTAGCTACAGTTCGTAGTGGAGATCAGCCTGCGAGACCTAGCCTACAAGTGGAATTGCCTATAGCCTTCGCATAGGGACAAGTGTTTACTACAGTGATTGACAGTGTGGCGCCCAGGACGTACATAGACTTTTTGACGATGTATTCAGTAACGCATGCCTTGACAGGCGCCGGCCGTGGTGAACGAGCAGTTCTAGGCGCTTCAGTCCGGATCCGCGCTGCTGCTACGGTCGCAGGTTCGAATCCTGCCTCGGCCATGGTTGTGTGTGATGTTCTTAGATTAGTTAGGTTTAATTAGTTCTATGTCTAGGGGACTGACGACCTCAGATGTTGAATCTCATAGTGCTCAGAGCCGTTTGAACCATTTGAACCTTGACAGGCCACTGCTCTATCGTACAAGTGAATTTAAGTATCGCAGCGTAATAAAGTGTATATTTGTGTGTCACTAATTTGTTTACGCTGTCATAGATTCCTCTGTCTACCCTGGAGCATCTAAACCTAACACGATGTGGCGAGATCCATACATGTAACCACTATTCCCCAGTTTACTGTTTCTCAAAGTGTCCCTGATTCTTCAGTACAAGGGATACAAGAGGCGAAGAAAAAGTGCACCTATTGCACGTATGACTCGACAACCCGACTCAAAAACGTCATCCCAGTGAATGGAATGACTGCTGATGAAGAAACAGCGGTGGTTAGGAGGAGAACGAGGTGTACAGCAGCAGACTGGAGTAGGAGCAGCGGAGGAAACTTAAGAGCGAGAATGACGGGGGGGGGGGGGGGGGAGGGGGAACGGCGTGACGCCAGCGACTGCGGCCGGGCCGTTCGTGATTAACGTGCCTTGCTTTATAGCCCGGCCCGTCAGGGAGAATCGTGTGGCGCGATTTCCGGTGCGGCTGCTGGCCGGCGCGCCGTCCCCGCTGCAGCCCGCTTGCTGACTGGCACCGAGAAAAAAATAAAGAAACAGAAGGAAAAAATCCGTGGCGAGTGGCGACTGCGGCGCGGCCAGCATTCGGCCTTGCGTAACGCTTACTTTCCACTGTATTTGTCCGCTTTTCGTGCATGACATAAGGCGGAGAGGACATATTCCATGGGGGATATGAAAAGCTAACGACATCGAGAATGTTCATCTTTATGTTTACATGTGTGAGGGCGTGCATGTGAAAGGAGAAATAGCTGTTTCAAGTTTCCGCCAGAGGCTGCATCAATGAAAGTGCGGAGAGAGATGCAGCTACTGAAGTGTGTTGGCTTTAGAGTGGGTGCTTGCTGAAACATGGTTAACACAAAAATCGACACTTAGTTGCTTCTGTGATAAGGCCATTTCAGAATGGCACAATGACGATAGGAGAAAAAAAAGGCTCAATGGTGGTAGGAAAATACTGTGAAGGAATGACAAGTTTCTCGTTTCCCTCGGCAAGTTCGGCTTATGTGTAACGGTCGCGAAGAGAATAATTCCGCCTGTCTACTTATTCATTCATTTCCGTGTCCGGTCAGCATTTCCAGAAAGTAGCAACTCCGATGACCTTGTTGATTCCCTCTATCAGGTCCTGTGTTGTGCAGGGTTGTTCAGAATGGTTCAAATGGCCCTGTGCACTATGGGACTCAACTTCTGAGGTCATCAGTCCCCTAGAACATAGAACTACTTAAACCTAACTAACCTAAGGACATCACACACATCCATGCCCGAGGCAGGAGTTGAATCTGCCTAGAGCCGCACAGCCATCCCGGCCGGTTCAGGGTTGTTCAAGTTGAGCACAAATTAGCAGGTGGGCCGGGTGTTCTGTTGTTTCGCACTCGCAGGATGTATCTCCATCAGCGGGAAGAATGCCCCATTTTCGCATGTTGGTCTTGCATAGAGGAACGCCCACCCTAAGACGACTGAGCGATCTCCAAATAGGGTAGGGCAAGTCGTTTCCTGGAGCTAGCTCTTCCTTTACAGGGATATCAGGTGGTAGCTTGCTCTTCCACCTGGTGATGCGGTTAGACTCTCGTGTTCCCTCTAGTGGTTGAGTCCTGGCGCTAAAGCCTACTTATTGTCCAGTTACATCAATATACCAACTGTCAAAAGCCTGAATAAGAACGTTTTGCAGCGTGGACCGCAGTGAGACGTGCAGAAATAGAGTCAGTGAGGTTCTGAAAGCTACCAGCACGGATGTCGACCATGCTCACTTCCGTGTCACGTCCAGTACGCTAGGTTTCTCGGTTGAGAATCCGCGGCGCGAACTACCAGATTGAGGCGCTCACACAGAATCACGACTCGCTTCCAATCCGCCAAGGTTGCTGATCATAGAAGTACGGTACACTCATCCTGGTGCTCTTCGAACCAAGCGCGTACACGTTGCATTGTCCTGCTGGAAGATGCCGTCGTGTCGAGGAAAAACTAATTGTATTTAGGCGTGGACATGGTCCCCAAGGGTAGATGCATTCTTGTGTTGATCCATTGTGCCTTTCATAATAACGAGATCACCCAGGGAATGACACGAAGACATTTCCCAGGCCACAAGACTCCCTTTTCCGGCCCGGATCCTTCCTACGATTGTTTCAGGGTGTATACTTCCTGTCCGATGGAGCATAAAACGTGTTTCATCTGAAAAAGACACCAGTCACCACTCAGAGGAAGTCCTGTTGCGATACTGGCGTTTAAATTCCAGCCTTCGTCGCCGAATAACAGCTGTCAGCATAGGTGCATGAACCACATGTCTGCTGGAAATGTCCATAAGCAGCGAAGTTCGTTGAATCATCGTTGAGGAGACACTGTCGGTAGCCCCTTGGTTCACCTTCACCTGGGCGGCCAGTTGTTCAACAGTCGCACGTCTATTCGCCTGTACACATCTTCACAACCGTCGTTCACACCAGCTGTCTCGGCACCTGTTTCGGATAGCGCCATTTTGTCGGGCACGTTGTACTTTAACCACGTCGACATGCGAACAGTTTACAAACTTAACCGTTTCAGAAATGCTTCCGCCCTTGGCCCAAAACCCAATGATCGAACGTCAGATAAATCGCTTCTTTTCCGCATTACGACAACGACTGCACTGTTCGTACTATCCCCCATGACACGCATTATATACCCTCCACTGCTAGTGCTGCCACCTGCCGTCTGTGAGTGGTTATTGCACATTGACGTCGAACACAGGCAGTGGTCACATTAATGTTACCAAACCGTGTATATCGAGTTTGCAATGTTCTTACGCGGGCCACTTTGTGGAAACTCACTTGATGCTAACGTTACTCTTCAAGGATGAACTGCGGCCAAGGATTATCTAAGCGTTGTAGGTCATCTGTTTATCCTATAATGGAGCCACTACTCCTTAACAAATGCAGTTCATACGAAGAAGCCATTTGCATAACAATAGCGAAGACCACAGGGGGACAAGAGTCTAACAAGGAAACATCACCAACTTGACCACATATTTTGAGAAGAGAAAACACACTTGCAAGATATCAGCCCCAGCATTCGATCCCGCTCGAAAATTTGGGCCATAATTCTGAAAATACGCAGTTATGGCCTTCTGCATGTACACCTTTCAAACTTTGCACTTACCGGCTGTTTGTCACTCGCTCCGCCCCCACGTGAACAAACAGTCGATAGTGTTCTATTCATCATGTTAAAGTGGGCGATTTCTAACCTTTAGTTGGTGCCAGAGTTATCTTTGCTTTGAACATTGAACAGCTCTATGTTGCGATTCACAAATGCAATGTAAATGAATTAAGTAGATGAGAGAGCCATTAAAAAAGTAGTGTAGTGCTCATTAATTATTAACATCGCTGTAGTGTTTTATTTTATTTGGACTGAAAAGCTGATACTGTTAAATTAAATTGCATTTGCAGGAACTGCGCGATTTTTCAACGTGATTGGCATGACTAAACTACAAATCCAAAATAATTAACTCCATTTCGTAATAATTGTTATTCACTTTGATTGTAGGGTATGTGCCTACATAAATAATACTCAACATGTATGTGCATGAAATTGCCATATTTGTTTCTCTTTTTGTGTAAAATAAAGTGTTCTCTTACAAGATCCCAAAACAAGTTCGGCAGACGTGACCCGCACACACGTCCTCTGCCGTTGCTGCAAACATCCGGCGAATGGAAGGGCTCTGTTTTTCACTCTGCCGTACAGTACTTCGCCTCAGGGCATTCATTGACTGCTGTGGGGCGGAGCGTGTGAGTGACAGACAGCCAACGTGCCAAGATTAAATGCCGTACATGCAGGAAGTCATTACTGCCGAAGGTCACAATTTTGGCCCAAATTTTCACGTGGGATTGATTGTTAGGGCTGATATCTCGAAAATATCCTTTTTCTCCTTAAAATATGAGACGCAGTTGGTAATGTTTCCTTGTAAGTCCACCTTGTTGTCAAAGTCATTTCATACTCCACTTCTGCAGTTTAAATATTGTGTATTATAGTGCACAATTGGTGTTTAATGCACATATTGAGGGGTAAACGAGAACAGTCCAGTTACTTGTGTAGGTAAAAGAGAAATGGACGAAAAATCCACGAAGGAGGATTTCTGCTTCCTCAAACTACATAGCAATAAAAAAATTGTATACCAGAAATAGGCATGCCTAAACAGTTTTGCAACTGCCACTGCCATTTTATGAGGCCCTATAGAGATTAATATTTTTCTTTATTTATTGCCAATATCTTGAGACGTTCGTAGGCGTGTAAGTATTTTCCTCTCTGTAAGCCCACTACTATGACTCTTCACGACCAAATGAGTGGCGTGTTATTCCTTTCAAAATATAAAATAATGTTAAGTGGCTTATATTAAGCAAGAATATAAACTATTTTCCTTTTTTTCTAAATATTTAAAACCCCGGTATTGACAAAATGTGCTTTTGCATGTGTCATTGGATATTACGTATTTTGCTCCAGGTAAGGTCCAGATCACGCATGTTTCGGTAGTATTTTTCGTTTATCACAAAAATGCTCCACAATAGCAAAAAGGTGTTGAATTATAGCCTTAAACATGCACTAATAAAACTAAAGAAAGGCTTCTGAAGCAAAGTATGGGTGTATTAATCACTGCGTATCATTTTTTGGAATTTTTGTCCTGAAAAATTTAATCAGATGAGTTATTTCTATTTTCTTTTGTGTTCTTGAGTTCTGTTCAGGCGTGATTTCACAGAAAGATGAATTTCAGTAGTTTCTCTTGTCCAACAACGCATGAACATTGTGAAAGATTCTTCTTTTGTTTTGAAGTAAACAAGAACCCACTTCCGTCATCACTGAGTGAGCTGGCAAGAATTTACGGACGTGGATGTGGTGGGCTCATTGTAATTCGTTTAAGGTTTTTCCCTGTTGCTCGCAATGAGAACAATGGAACAATTCCACGACTAACTGCTCCGTTAACTGTCACTCGAGATCAAGCTCAACTATGGCTTCTATTACCTAAATGTCAACGAACTGGTAAATTCTTCGTCCCCTTCCTCCGTCATTCGTGCGCTGCACTACGTGACAAATGCTTTCAAAACTCGTCTGTTTGTTACTTGCGGCTTAAACGCATCACATCGTAAGGTTACGACAGTCCAGAGGCGACTTACCTGACCGTAAATAGCAACCACCCACACGTTTTTGTTGCATGGGTGTCCAGGTATTAAGAACAAAAAATTACAAAAAGCACAGTAAGTCAAAAACATAACGTAATTGAGAAAAAAGTTTATGTTACTACTACAACGCTCCTGAAGAAGGCTAATGGAGGCAAACCACAGGAACTACAAGTGACTTGTATTATCTGCTTAGAACTGACAACTAAAAGTTTGAACATTATAATGGTTGCTATCCTCAGTGAAAGTGAGAAGAAACTGAAAGGCTCGTTGAACGGAATACGTACTCTAATGAGCACAACATACGGACTGAGAGTAAACCAAAGAAATAAGGCAAGCGATAAACTTAACATTAAAACTGCGAATCACATGACAGATGAAGTGAAGGAATTCGGCTACCCTGTTTTCATACCTTTCTTTTGACTCAGTGTCACCTCGCTGTATGTTCTGTTCAGAGTTATCGTAGTTTTTGCCAACGGCTGTGATTAATTTCTGACCAATAGCTGCCGGCAGCACTTACAACTGATGGAAAATGAAGACCAGTGGACAGCAATATCATAGAAATCTCACTGAGGATTGTCTCAGTAGTAGGATACAGGTAAAAAGGGTACAGTCTGTGGCGCTCAACCCGTGAGTGGGCTTCTGGCTTGACTGCCGGTATAATGCCGCCTTTAGTTCGCCACGGCACTAGGAATGGGAGGATGGCGAACATACACTTCGCGGAAGATCCCCGGTACTCAGTCTGATAGCAGGTCAATAAAGCTGAGGCTGTCTTAGAGATAATGGAACGACGGAAATTCACCGCTCCTCTCCGCGACTGATCCCGGGACCTCGTGGGCTGCACTCTATCATTCTACCTGCTAGACCACCACACCTACTTACAGTGAGTTGAGTTCAAAACAAGGTATAAAAACTCACATTCTTCTTATATAAATTTATTATAATACGACTATTGCTACTGGATTAAGAAGTTGGGCACTATAAGCCATACGCGTTGGTGTTCAAAACTTAAGGAGGACAGTACGACAGGGGTTTAATAAGTAATGCAGCTCATCTTTTTTATGAAAGCAGATTGGTTTAATTCACGATTCGAATACGCTACATTATTCCACACTCGTTTGGCTATTAAAACGCAACTGCCGTACTCCACGCTAATGGGAGGACTGGTGGACGAGTGTGTCAGCACTACCAACAGAGACGTCCAGTTGTGAAGTGAAGCGTTTGATTGTGATCCATCGATTAGCACTAATGAGAATTTGCGCAGCTTTTAACGATGCAGGAGTCACAACTGTGTGTGCCCGCGCGCCCGCCTGGCACGATGGAGATCGGACAGGTTTGCCCGACCCTGTTGCGATGATGACACACGCCTCGCTCAATGTTTCACCGTGCTTTTGTTCACTGTCATGTCTTCGTAGGCATTCTGCAAGCGCCTATGATTGTCTGCGATGTTCTGGTTTCTCGCCAAAAGAAACTCACTGTAGCTCTGCCTGGAACGCACTTCCGTCACTGACTGCAAGTCCGCAGCTCGTGGCCTAGTGGCTAGCGCTGCTGCCTCTGGATCACGGGGTCCCAGGTTCAATTCCTGGCCGGGTTGGGGATTTTCTTTGCCCGGGGACTGGGTGTTTGTGTTGTCCTCATTTCATCATCATCATCATCATCATCATTCGTGACAGTGGCTAGATTGGACTGTGTAAAATTTGGAGTGTGTCAAAATTGGGACTTTGCACGGACGCTGATGACCGCACAGTTGAGCACCCCACAAACCATACATCATCGTCAGAGACTCCACTTTGAAGGCTACGTTCCTAATCACCACCAAGACCTACTGAAACTTCATGAAACTGTAGGGGTTGAAGCTGGAGTATTGCAGAACAAATTCCGCATTTTTTGAACCGAAATTGCCTGAGAAAAATATGTGTTGCACTACTTATAGAATGTCCCTCGTACCTTTTGCATGATGTATCACTTGCAAGTAACACGACTCGATGGAACCTGGACCATATACAGAATGAATTGCTACAATGCAGTACTGAAGGTAACTGAAAGATGTGGGAAGTGAGAGGAACGTAAACGACACTTTTATTTGAAGTAATTACACTGAAGTCACCGCGGTTTAGTATGGTCCCCTGGACATTACAAAAGGCGGGACATGGTTGTCAACAGGGTATGTGATCACTACGTAGCGCAATGCACGCCCTGCAATGTGCACCCATGCTGTCTACTTGAGGAGTTCCTGTGGTAGGGCGTTCCATTCCTGCACTACGGCGGTTGACAACTGCTGGTCGCTGGTGTATGTGCACGTGGAGCAATACGTCTCCCCACCGCATACCACACGTGCTCGATGGTATTTAAGTCGATGGAACGGGTAGGCCAGTACATTCGCAAATATCTTCTCGTTCCAAGAGCTCCTCTATCGGCGCTGTTCGATGCGGCCGCTGACTGTCATGCCTGAAATGAAGTCAGGACGAAATGAGTCCTTGAAAAGACGCACAAGAGGAAGCAGTACAACAACGCTGATCAGTACATTACTGTGTTCAAAGATTTGGAAGTCAGTAAGCTCATGCAACATTATCCCTTCCGACACACCTGGATCACACAACTATCATATTTGACAAAGTCCCTAGGTGCATTAATTGTTCGCTCCTCTCATCATATGATAATACGTTCGGAATCACTAGTCAGACTGAATCCGCTATGATCAGATAAGAGCATACGACCCAACTCCTCGCTGGTCCAGACCTGTGCTCGCATTCGGAAGGACGACGGTTCAATCCCGCGTCCGGCCATCCTGATTTAGGTTTTCCGTGATTTCCCTAAATCGCTCCAGGCAAATGCCTGGTTTCTTTGAAAGGGCGTGGCCGACTTCCTTCCCCATCCTTCCCAAGCCCTATGAGACCGATAACCTCGCTGTTTGGTCTCTTCCCCCAAAACAACCAACCAACCAGACCTGAGCTATTAACTCCGTCAGAAACGGTGCCGCAGATGTCTGGCTGTTACGGAACTAGTCGTGGGGCAAGTCGCCCTGCCACTGTGGAGCTTCAGATAGCGCGCCTAGCAGTCCTCTTAGATGTGGATCACACTGCACCCACTGTTTGACGTTGGTCCCTTCTTGCCTGTTACACGAGGTAACGGTCATGTGCTGCTGTAGCTGACTGTGGACGACTACCTCCTCTCCTTCGGACAGCAATGTCTGTGTTTCGGAAAACGACCCACACACATGAATCAGTGTTGTTAGCAATACCAACTCCTGGGCTATACTCGTCACACTTCGTCCTTCTTGCAGTTTCCCGTTGAATCGTCCCTACGTCCTAAATTATTTGCTGGATGTATTAAAATCTGTGTCTTCCCTAATTATAGCCTCTATAGCTCCGTCTAGTAGTATAGCAAATATTCCCTGCTGCCGTAACTCATGTCCTATTATCCTGTATCTTCTTCTTGTCGGTGTTTTCCAACTGTTCCTTTCTTCATGATTCTGCGGAGAACCTCCTCATTCTTTATATTATTCGTCCAATTAATTTTCAACACTCTTCTGTAGCACCACATAGCATACATTCTTCAGCCTTGGTTCCATTATCAAGGGCAACACAGTATCTGCTATCTGCCTCTCTGGTGCGTTTATCTTTCCTAAAGCCAACCCATCTTCTCACTGATTCTCAACTTTCTTTCCCATTTTTCGCCGGCCGGGTTGGCCGAGCGGTTCTTGGCGCTACAGTCTGGAACCGCGTGACCGCTACGGTCGCAGGTTCGAATCCTGACTCGGGCATATATGTGTGTGATGTCCTTAGCTTAGTTAGGTATAAGTAGTTCGAAGTTCTAGGGGATTGATGACCTCTGACGTTAAGTCCCATAGTGCTCAGAACCATTTTCTCATTTTTCTATAAATTATTCTTGGCGGCAGCAAGGATGCATGAGCCTTTAAGCCGATTGTGCAACAGTTTTCGCTGTCATTTGCTCTTGCTATCTTCGTAATTGTGTGAATGATATTTTTCCCAAAGTCTTGTGGTACATTGCCACTCTCATAGTTTCTGCACACCAGCTTGAATAGACCAGTAGTAGGCACTTCCCTCTACGATTTCAGAAATTCCGATGGAATGTCATTTATCCCTTCTGCCTTATGGAAATGCCGTGTGGCTAGAGCCTCCAGGAGGGTAGACCGTTGGCCTGGTGCAAGGCTTTTGAGTTGACGCCACTTCGGTGAATTGCGTGTCGATGGGGATGAAATGATGACGATGATAAGGAAAACGCAACACCCAGTGGAGAAAATCTCCGAACCAGCCGGGAATCGAACCCAGGCCATTAGGTGTGACAGGCCGTCGCGCTGACCACTCAGCTACCAGGGGCGGACTCCGCCTTATGATAGCTCACGTCTTCCAGAGCTCTTTGAAACTTCGACTCTAATACTAGATCTCCTATGTCATCTATATCGACTCCAGTTTCTTCTTCTGTGCCGTCACCAGACATATCCTCCACATCTCACAGACCTTAAATATTCTCTTTCCAACCATCCGCTCTCTCCTTTCGCATTTAAAATGGAATTCTCAACGAACTCTTGATGCTACCACCCTTGATTTTAATTTTACCGAAGGTTGTTTCGCTTTTCTATATGCTGAGTCAGTTCTTCCGACCATCATTTTCAATTTCTTCACGTCTTCCCTGCAGCCATTTTGCTTTTGCTGCCCTGAATTTGCTAATTATTTCATTCGTGAGGGATTTATGTGCTGTATTTTTGTTCTTCTTTATTTCATCGATCAGTTGAAGTGTTTCATCTGTTTCCCAAGGTTTCTTCGCAGTTACCTTCCTTGTACCTATGATTGCCTGTGTAACATCTGTGATAGGCCTTTTTAGAGGTAACTGCTTCTTTTCAGCTGAAATGCCGACTCTAAGTGTCCCTTAGCGCAATATCCATTTGCTTAGCGAACTTCAAACAGATGTTGTCGTTCCCCAGTACTTCAAGATCCCACTTCTTTTGACGCTGTTTCTTTCGGACGATTCTCTTATACGTCAGTCTACTTTTCATCACTACTAAATTATGAGCTGAGTCCATATCTGTACATGGGTATGCCTTACTATCCAATAGCTGATACCGGAATCTCTGTCTGATCATGATGTAATCTGATTGGAACATTCCCGTGTCGTCGTTCGTTTCCAAGTACATCCCCTGCTCCTGTCATTCTTGAACAAAATATTCGCTATTGCCATCTGAAATTCATTTCAGAACTCAGTTACTCTACCTCCTCTCTTATTCCTACTGCGAAGCCCATATTCTCCCGTTATCTCTTCTTCTATTCCTCCCCCTATAAACGTGTTCCATTCACTCCCATGAGTTAAGTTTTCATTTCTCATTACATACCGGATTACCCCTTCACCCTCCGCACACACTTTCGCTATCTCTTTATCTGCTGCCTGCGGTGTTTGATGATACCAGGTGTAGAAGTATGAAACCAGAATTCCCTATAGATTGTGCTATCCGTCAGTGTAGGGCCCGTGAGACCACGTCTGCGTCTCCATCTGCTTCTTGTAACGCCTGACGACGAATGTCAACACACAGTAACCCAAGTTTCATACGTCGATATCTGTTTCAAACCCGTAAACATGTCGAGTTTTGTGTCTATGAACTACGAGTTGCGGACAGCACAGGTTTTCTCTTATCATCTGAAGAAAACTGCTGCAGAATCGCATCGAATCCCTGTCGAAGGTTTTGGCGAAGATGCTCTTCGAGTGGTTCAAACAATTCAAAAGTGGTGATTTTTGACGTGAGGAACGACGAGGGCGGGAAGCCACGGAAAAAGTTAGAAGACAACAAATTTTAGACTTTATTGGATGAAGATGATACTCAAGCTCAACAGCAACTCGCGGAACAATTGAATGTGACGTAGAAAACAGTTTTTCTTCGGTTGAAAGCTATGGGAAAGGTGCAGAAAGTAGGAAAATGAGTTCTGCTTGAACTGAATGAAAGATAGTAAGTAAATCGAAAGACCACTTTTAAAACACTGCTCGCCAGATATTAAAGAAAGTCGTTTCTCTATCGAATCGAGACAGGTGATGAAAAACGGATGTATTTTGAAATCCTAAGCGTCGTAAGACGTTGGTGAATCCAGGCAAACCATCGACATCCACTGCAAGAAAAAATCGATTTCGAAAGAAGACAATGCTCTGTGTTTACTGGGATCAGAAGGGTGTCATCTATTATGAGCTGCTAAAACCTGGTGAAACCGTTAACAATGATCGCTTCCAACAGCAAGTGATCGATTTAAATCGAGCATTACGTGAGAAACGACCGGAATATGGAAAAAAAGCAATAAAGAGTCATATTGCTCCACGATAAAGCCTCATCACACACAGCAAAACGGGTCAGGGAAACGATCGAGGCGTTCAGTTGGGAAATACTAGAGCCTGCGGCTTATTCTCCGCACTTGGCTCTGTCCGATTATCATCTATTTGCAACACTGGGGCACGCTTCTCGCTGAACAGAGCTTCAATTGGTATGAAAATGTACGAAAATGGTTCGCTGTCTCTTTTGCTTCAAAAGAAGAACTTTTTTTTTTTTGGAGTGGCATTCATAGCCTTCCGCAGAGGTGGCAGAAATGTATAAACAGCAATGGGGATTATTTTGAACAAAATGTGGTTTATCGGTTTCAAACAACAGACGTGTAATTATTGCATCCAAATTCCGGTTTCATACTTCTACACCTGGTATATCTGAATCATCGTTTGCGGCGTTAGTTGGCTGTCGAATATGATGAGAATAACCCTGTTACTGAACTGTTCACAGTAACTTACTCGCTCCCCTACTTTCCTATTCATGACGAATCCTACTCCAGTTCTAGCATTTTCTGCTGGTGTTGACCATATATTCGTCTGCTAATAAGTCATTATTTTCTTTCCATTTCACTTCACTGACCCCCACGGCATCTAGAGTGAGCCTTTGCATTTTCCTTTTAAGATTTCCTAGCTTTTCTACTACGTTCAGGTTTCTGACATACCACGCCCCGACTCATAGAATGTTACCTCGTCGTTGGTTCTTCCACCTTTCTCTTGTTGTCACTTCCCCCTTGGCAGTACCCTACCGGAGATCCGAATGGCTGGCTACTTGGGAATCTTTTGCCAGTGGATAGATCGTCATGACACTTTTTCAGTTGAAAGCCAAACATTCTACAAATTATCTGTCCTTAATGCAGTTTCCATTTTCTTCCGCATCCTCATGTTGTTTTTCATTTCTGAATCTTCCACCTCTTAAAGGCAATTTCCCACCCCAAGGACAAGAGAGTGCCCTGAATCTCTGTGCGCTCCTCCGCCCTCTTCGACAAGGGCGTCAGGGCGACATCTTATGTTGGGAGTCTTCAGCCGCTATTGCTGATGATTTTTATTCAAAATTTAAGCAGTGGCCAGTTTCGAACCCGGGAAGCAGATTGATTTGGTAGTCAAAGCAGCTATCCCTAGAAGACGGGTTAAATTAATACGTGACAAAGCTGATCAGACCTAGTACTTCTCTACGGCACACGGTTACAGCTTTGTTACAGGTTTCCCCAGTTTGATGAGTTTTGTTTTATCCATTTACAGAAAAACATTTGTCACAATTTTTTCTAATTTATTGAGATTTATTTTTCAAATCTTAAAATCCAAATAATTATAGGCCTATACTAGCTGAAACAAAATATGAAGGATAATAGAATAACCTACATAAATTAAGAAAGCTAATTAAACAAAACTGTTACACACTTATTTATGTATCCGTTCAGTGGGCACGTATGTTAAAAAGAAAAAAAATGCCCATTTTGGATCATATTCTCTAAGGAACGTAATACATCAACCTGTTAGAAACCTACTTACATGTTTGTTAGTCTGAGAGGAAACAATATCATGACACAATTAATACAATATTCTGAGCAACTGTGACTTTATTTAGAGACAAAGTTATAATTGGAAAGAAAGCATTGTCTTTTTTTAATACATCGGTCAACTATGTCCCTAATTTTATTAATGAGATTTGTTTTCTACAATTTTAATTGTTACACTTGTTTCTGCAGGTATGTGTGCTGTCACAAAGTTAGCTCTTTAATCTACGGAAGTAACTTTACACTTTCCGATGGTTAAGAAAACTTTAGAAAATTTTATTCCTTTATAGAATGATCAGCACATATAACTTATTTATATTCACGTACATTCAGTTACTCAGTTCTTCAAAGTTATAGGCAATAGAGGAAACGGCCCAAGAAATTCACAAACACATATGTTCACCTACAAACGGAATAGTTTTGGGACGAGCTCAGGAGTCATCCACGTACTTGTAAGTTCCACCACTAATGGCAACACTATGGCTGAACACACTACCGTAGAGCTGCCTGGTGCATGTTTACAACTACATTTACTTCTACATGGTTACTCTGCAATTCACACTTAAGTGCCTGGCAGAGGGTTCATCGAACCATTTCCGTACTACTTCTCTACCATTCCACTCCCGAATAGCGCGTGGGGAAAAGGAACACCTCAGTCTTTCCATTCGTGCTCTGATTTCTCTTATTTCATTATGATGATCATTTCTCCCTACGTAGGGGGGTGTCAACAAAATATTAACGCATGCGGAAGAGAATGTTAACGCGGGTGACAATCAGAATGTAAGAATAAAAAGCTAACTTGCGATATTGTCAACAAGTAATTCCTTAGTCAAAAAGTTGCCCACTTTCCTGTTTTAAAAAGTTTGAAACAGTACGTTAATAAAAATGCGAGGTTTGTTCTCAGGTGTCCGGGGTTATGGTCATCTTACACTACGTCGCAGCTTAGAGACTGCCATCGATTACGTGTCTTTTAATGAGTCTAGTGGTTTCCTGGTGCCACATGCATTTACATTGTCGTACAGCCGTACATACTCCGTAAGCCACCGTATTGTGCGTGGCGGAGGGCACTTTGTAGCACTATTAGAACCATTTAGTTCCACTTACATGCAGAAAGAAGAAAAAAACGGCTACAGTGCCTCCTAATGAGCTCTAATTTCTCTTATCTTCGTGGTCCGTAGGCGAAATGTACGTTGACGGCGCTGGAATCGTTTTGAAGTCAACTTCGAACACCGGTTCTCTAAATTTTCTCAATAGCATGCTTCGAAAGAAAAACCCTCCAGGGATTCTCGTTTGAGTAATCGAAGCATCTTCATAATACTTGCGTTTTGTTCTAACCTAACAAATCTTAGCGGCCCGCCGCTGATGTCTTTCGAATCTGAACTGGTGCGGATCCAAAATAATCGAGAAGTACCCAAGAATTGGTCACACTAGAGCCCTACCAGTAGTCTGCTTTACTGAGGAACCACACTTCCCGCAAGTTCTACCAACAAACTGAAGTCGACCATTCGCCTTGTGTATTGCAATCCTCACACACTCGTTCCATTTCATATTTCTTTGCAACGTTACGCCTAGGTATTTAATCGACGTGAATGTGTCAAACAGCATGCTATTGATGTTGTATTAGAGATTTTGTCCAAGTCATCTTGATTCCTTCTACAATCACTCAATGATGATACCTCCCAATGTACCACAGCATCATCAGGAAACAGCCGCAGACTGCTGCTGACACTGTGTGCCAGATAATTGAAGTATACAGGAAATAATAGCAGTCCTATCACATTTCGCTGAGGCACTCCTGATGACACACTTGTCTCTAATAAACACTCGCCGTCGAGGATAACATACTGGGTTCTGTTGTTTAAGAAGTCTTCCAGCCACTCCCATATTTGGGAACCTGTTTCTTGTGCTTGTACCTTTATTAACAGTCTGCAGTGGGGAAGGACGTCGAATGCTTTTCGGAAATCTGGGAATATGGAATCAACTTGTTGTCCTCCTTCCATTGTCCGCAGTATATCGTGTGAGAATAGAGCAAGCTGAGTTTTCAGGAGCAACTCTTTCTAAAACCGTGTTGATTCGACGACAGCTTTTCCGTGTCAAGAAAATTTAGAACTGGGAATATGTTCAAGAATTAAGCAGCAACCCGATGTTACGGATATTGGTCTTTAATTTTGCGGATACGTTCATTTACCTTTCTTACATACCGGAGTCACTTGTGCTTTATTCCAGTCGCTTGAGACTTTGCGCTGGGCAGCAGATCCGTGTTAAGTGCAAACTAAGTAAGGGATCACCGCTGTAGAGCTCTCTCTCTAAAACCGAATTAGGATTCCATCCGGACCTGACGACTTATTTGTTTTCAACTGTTTGAGTTGTTTCTCTGTGTCAGGAATGCTTACTGCTACTCCCTCCGTACGGGAGTCGGTGCAATTGTCAAACGACGGTATGTTCGTACGATTCTCCTGCGTGAACGATTTCATACAGGCGAAATTTAAAAATTCGAATTCCGTTTTGATGTCTTCTACTGCCACACTATAATGATCAACGATTGGCTGTACAGAAGCCTCAGATCCGCTTAGCAATTTTACGTAAGACCAGAATTTTCTCAGGTTCTCGGCAAAAGCTTTTATTAAAATATTACGTTGGTAATTATTGCATGCTTCTTGCACGATTTTTCTACAGACGCACGAACCTCTATGGACTTTTGCACGTCGTCATTTCTGCGCTCTCTTTTGAATGGGGAATACAACAGACTTTGCTTTCTCAGTATTTTCCGAGTTTCCTTGTTAAACTACCGTGGGTCTTTTCCATCCTTAATCCACTTACTCCGTATACATTTACCCACAGCACGATTTACAATCCGTTCAAAATTTGCCCATAATCTCTCTATTTGCATCGCACTGGTGCTTATCTGCTCTTTCGAGCTGAAGTACTCTCCTAGCATTCTTCACTGAATTATTAACTTCAGTAGTCGTAGTCCCTATAATGACATCATGGTTGTGAGAGGTACTGCCTGAAATTTGGTATTCTCGGCACACTCTTGACACTGTGGATCTCGGAATATCGAACTGCCTAGGGACTTCCGAAATGGAATGTCCCATGTGTCAAGCTCCAACTACCACTCCGCGTCCGAAGTCTGTTAATTTCTGTAGCGTGGCCGTAGTCACGTCGGAGGCCTTGTCTCATGAATCACCTGTGTACAAATGACAGCTCCGCCAAAGCACTGCCCTTTATACCTCCTTTACGAGATGCTATCGCCATCTGTATACGTGCGTATCGCTACCCCAAGAGTTTCGTCACATCATTGTATACACTACTGGCCATTAAAATTGCTACACCAAGAAGAAATGCAGATGATAAACGGGTATTCATTGGACAAATATATTATACTAGAACTGACATGTGACTACATTTTCAGCATTTGGGTGCATAGATCCTGAGAAATCAGTACCCAGAACAACCACCTCTGGCCGTAATAACGGCCTTGATACGCCTCGGCATTGAGCCAAACAGAGTTTGGATGGCGTGTACAGGTACAGCTGCCCATGAAGTTTCAACACGATACCACAGTTCATCAAGAATAATGACTGGCGTATTGTGACGAGCCAGTTACTCGGCCACCATTGACCAGACGTTTTCAGTTGGTGAGAGATCTGGAGAATGTGCTGGCCGGGTCAGCAGTCGAACATTTTCTGTATCCAGAAAGACCCGTACAGGACCTGCAACGTGCGGTCGTGCATTATCCTGCTGAAATGTAGGGTTCCGCAGGGATCGAATGAAGGGTAGAGCTACCGGTCGTAACACATCTGAAATGTAACGTCCACTGTTCAAAGTGCCGTCAATGCAAACAAGAGGTGACCGAGACGTGTAACCAGTGGCACCCCATACCATCACGCCAGGTGATACGCCAGTATGGCGATGACGAATACACCCTTCCAATGTGCGTTCACCGCGATGTCGCCAAACACGGATGCGACCATCATGATGCTGTAAGCAGAACCTGGATTCGTCCGAAAAAAATGACGTTTTGCCATTCGTGCACCCAGGTTCGTCGTTGAGTACACCATCGCAGGCGCTCCTGTCTGTAATGCAGCGTCAATCGTAAACGCAGCCATGGTCTCCGAGCTGATAGTCCATGGTGCTGCAAACGCCGTCGAACTGTTCGTGCAGATGGTTGTTGTCTTGCAAACGTCCCCATGTGTTGACTCTGGGATCGAGACGTGGCTGCACGATCCGTTACAGCCATGCGGATAAGATCATCTCGACTGCTAGTGATACGAGACCGTTGTCATCCAGCGCGGCGTTCCGTATTACCCTCCTGAACCCACCGATTCCACATTCTGCTGGTAGTCATTCGATCTCGACCAACGCGAGCAGCAATGTCGCAATACAATAAACCGCAATCGCTATTGGCTACAATCCGACCTTTATCAAAGTCGGAAACGTGATGGTACGCATTTCTCCTCCTTACGCGAGGCATCACAACAACGTTTCAGTAGGCAACGCCGGTCAACTGCTGTTTGTGTATGAGAAATGGGATAGAAACTTTCCTCATGTCAGCACGTTGTAGGTGTCGCCACCGGCACCAACCTTGTGTGAATGCTTTGAAAAGCTAATCATTTGCATATCACAGCATCTTCTTCCTGTTTGTTAAATTTCGCGTTTGTAGCACGTCATCTTCGTGGTGTAGCAATTTTAATGGCCAGTACCGTATTTTGGTTCTTTCTGCGTCGGATTTGAGCCGGCTCTCAGTACCATGAATGATATGAGTGCGCGAAATTTCCTGGAGGGCAGTAAATTCGGGAACCTGTTACGGAGTAGGGCTGTGGACTGACCTCTGCTGTGGCCGTCTAGCAGCTGTCCCTGGAGGCTAATTGCATCGGCGCGGCGCTGCAGTCCCCGTTTTTAATTAAACCGCCCGTCCCGCAGGCTATACTGTTATTCCGTAGTGGCCGCAGTTCCGGTGCGCATGGTGTGTCCAGTCCATGGCTGGAGCATCACGCGTGTCCCGTGTCCTGTAGCGGCCCCCTCTTCAGGTGCTCCCGTCGCTGGAAAACACTCCAGAGATCCTTCTGGCCTTCCCTCGTCTCTTTCTTCTGTTGTCAATGCTCAGCCGAAAGAAATGTGTAACGAAGCCGCGTAGCTGCGATGGAGACTGTTCAAAGGTTCTTGTGGAACCTAGTCTTGCGTGCTTTGGGAATGTTTGCTGTCCTCCCCAAGTCGGCTATTTTTCTATCGACAGTAAAACACTATCGTACTGCACTTATCGACTCCAGATGAACTAGGAAAAACATTCCCTGTATACCGTGTTTTACATTGCATTAACTAGTCAGAGCTTGTCGTCTTACGTACACTTTTCATTGACATTTGGCTCTCAAAATAAATCACGCTGTACCTAGGTTTTTCGATTACTCTTATCGTTTTCATACAGTGATTTGGAAGGATTAGCCAGTTGATCATCAATGACTTGGTCGCAAAGGAATTACAATCTTCGTGTCGTCTACATCAAGATATTTAACTCTAGATACAAAATGGATTTTTCGGTGCAAACAGCGCGTTTGTTAACCTTCAAAGAAAGTTCAGCGAGAGCTCGCCATAGACAGTGGTTTTAATCCTAAAACACATGAAATTAGCGCTTTCTCTGCTACAGACGTGATCTCTGCAATCTGTTCTGAGGGCGGCTTTTGATATGGCTCTACTGCTCGCTAAATGCTGGTGCCAATATGAAATTCTTACCACCCAAATTTTCGAAAATCTTAAGTTAAAATTTTGATTTTAGCACCTGTAATAGTCCCATGTCTTCACTCGACAAAGAACTGAGGTGTTTCTTTTAGTTATTCGTTATACTTACTGTGCGGCATCAAATTAAGTAAAATGTAGCACGAAATTTTAAAGAATTTGTAGAGGTAAAAAGACACTACTTAAGCTTGGCGTATGGGTGATTTTAGCTCATATATTGCGACTGAATGAAATGTGTGTGTCTGTGTCTGTGTCTGTGTGTGTGTGTGTGTGTGTGTGTGTGTGTGTGTGAAATGTTATGGGACTTAACTGCTAAGGTCATCAGTCCCTAAGCTTACACACTACTTAACCTAAATTATCCTAAGGACAAACACACACACCCATGCCCGAGGGAGGACTGGGACCTCCGCCGGGACCAGCCGCAAAGGCCATGACTGCAGCGCCTAGACCGCTCGGCTAATCCCGCGCGGCGATAAAATGTGGATAACGTGTCGAAATATTATTTAAACAGAGCAGAGCGATGTGTCATTGCTTCTTGAGGTATTGGGATTTGCAAAATAATATGAACAGTGGTAGTAATGGGATGGTTGTGTTCGACGGTCAACAACGCATGTAACGCCCGTGTCGCGCTGGACTTGGTGTGTTCAGTACGGGTTTAGTGCAGGTTGTTTACGAGTAGTGCACACTTCTTATTTGCATTCAGAGGCCGAGGTCGATGTGCAAGGGAAGACCTAACAGACTTCCAGAGAGGGCAGGTTGTGGGCGCCCGTTTAGCTGGAGCATCAGTAACCAAGACAGCCAACTTATTGAACGTTTCAACAGCAACTGTTTCAACTATCATCACAGCCCACGCAAAACATGGAGACACATCATCGTGTAAACGCAATAGTGGGCGCAAATTAAAACTAAATGACAGAGTTCGTCGTACACTAACATGAGTTGTGTCAAAACAACATAAAATTACAGCGGCTAAAGTGACTGCAGAGCTCAATAGCCATCGTCGAGATCCCGTATCTATCGACACTTCCGCCGAGAACTCCATAAAGTGAATATTCCTGGACGAGCTGCTGTACCGAAACCATTAGTGACGACAACCAAGCCGGCCGGAGTGGCCGAGCGGTTCTAGGCGCCACAGTCTGGAACCGCGCGACGGCTACGGTCGCAGGTACGAATCCTGCCTCGGGCATGGATGTGTGTGATGTCCTTAGGTTAGTTAGGTTTAAGTAATTCTAAGTTCTAGGGGACTGATGACCTCAGAAGTTAAGTCCCATAGTGCTCAGAGCCATTTAAACCATTTTGAACGACAACCAACGCAAAGAAGCGTTGAACATGGTGTCAGGAGCATAAATCCTGGACGGCTGATGAGTGGAAACACATCATATCGTCCGAGGAGTCAACATTTTCGTTATTTCCAACGTCGGACTGGGTTAACGTCTGGATAACGCTAAAGGAAGCCCAAAATCCTGATTGCTTGATTCCAACGGTTAAGCACGGAGGTGGAAGTGTGATGGTGTGGGCAACCATATCATGGTATTCTGCTGATCCCATCATTACTCACAAAGGCCGTGTTACAGCCAACGATTATGTGAACATTATAGATGATCAAGTGCACCCCCATAATTCAAATGTCGTTCCACAGCAATAATGCCATATTTCAGGACGATAATGCACTCTTTCACATAGTCGGGGCAGTACAATTATTGTATGAGGAACATGCAATTGAACTGCAGCGTATTCCCTGGCCAGCACTGTCCCTTGTGGGCGGTACTGGAGCACAGACTCCGGAGCAGATATCCGCCTCCCTTGTCACTACATGTGTTAGGAGAGGTTCTGATCGAAGAGTGGCATAACATTCCACTAGAAACTAAACAGTCATTATATGCCACTATTCCAAGAAGATTCGCAGCTGTGTTACGGGCAAATGGGGCCCAATTCTTTCTAACTTCCCAACAGATTAAATTTTGTATAATAACCTCTCAACAGTAAAAAATATAATAACCTCCCAACAGTAAAAACGTATATATATATATATATATATATATATATATATATATATAATTCACATATTAGTGTAACCTCCCAACAGTGCCGGCCGCGGTGGTCTCGCGGTTCTAGGCGCTCAGTCCGGAACCGCACGACTGCTACGGTCGCAGGTTCGAATCCTGCCTCGGGCATGGATGTGTGTGATGTCCTTAGGTTAGTTAGGTTTAAGTAGCTCTAAGTTCTAGGGGACTGATGACCACAGCAGTTAAGTCCCATAGTGCTCAGAGCCATTTGAACCATTTTTTTCCGTTATAAATGACATGCAATTTCCTAAAATTCTCCCAATAAACCGAAGTTTAGCATTTACCTTCCCTTCTATCATCCTTGTGTACTCGTTCCATTTCATATCACTTTGCAGCATTACGTCTTGATATTTAACTGGCATGATTCACAGAGAAACTTCAGCAAAAAAATGTTCAAATGTGTGTGAAATCTTGTGGGACTTAAGTGCTAAAGTCATCAGTCCCTAAACTTACACACTACTTAACCTAAATTATCCTAAGGACAAATCCACACACCCATGCCGGAGGGAGGACTCGAACCTCCGCCGGGACCAGCCGCACAGTCTATGACTGCAGCGCCTAGACCGCTCGCCTAATCCCGCGCGGCGAAACTTCACCAGCTGACATCATTTTTTAATGAGAAAAAAACACACATGCCGGGCATCAGCCTCAGAAATCGATGCCGGTTGTAAAAGGTGCATAATTCTGACACCACGCTGCTATGATTTTCTGCAGGTACAGCTGTTAAACTTCCGCGCGCACCGGTTGTTCTTCCCTCGCTCCGCACTAATGATGAGCAGGACTACTGTACGACGGAGCGACAACCAGAGCCCTTCTATTCACGGGATGTCGAAAGGAAGGAAAGAGGAGGATGAACGTAGGCACATCTGCAGAACCTGTTTTGAAATCTTGTGCGAGAACATATGTTATTTTACGCGAAAAACAGTAAGCAAAGTGAGTACGTAGCATGTCAGCCTCACACACATATACTTTCAGTTTGCTTTAACAATGTTTCCGTATTGGCATTCTGTGGCTATATACAGGGTGGAGAAAAATTGTGTCACGAAATTTTAACCCTGGATAGCTGATGCCAGTAGGAACCAAAATTACTCATGTTGTGTAGGTCGAAAACGCGCAATTTTTAAACTACGGAAACTTTGCGCCACGCTCTCCGATTGGCCGCAGAATTGCCCTGTTGCCGGATGCTCTGGATAACGCATGACCGCGAATGCTTTGCCTTCCGGAGATGGCGATATATCAAAGGCAGCCCGCACGCTCGGTGGTAGCGCGCCAGCCTTCCAATCTGGGAGCCTGGGGGCGAATCCGCCGGGGTCTCGACACATCCATTGTAGTTTCATGATAAGACGTACCGGAAACAAACCCGTCAACAGCTGTTAGTTCGCGTACACAAAGTCTTTTACAAATTGTGTCGGCCCTGAAAAGGGCCTTTTTTGTAGCTAGGACATTGATTACTTAAAGCAGGTGCTCCGAAGCGAAGCTTACGTGTGAACGCCTCTGCCGTGAGGTGGAGACAGCAAGACCTATTCGACACGTGTGCGTGTTTAAAAATTGTACTTTGTTGACCTACACAACATTACTAATTTTGGTTCCTTCTGGCATCAGCTATCCAGGGTTAAAATTTCGTGACACAATTTTTCTCCACCCTGTCTATACCTCAAAATCCACATGACTAAAACTAGGCAGCTGAACAATTATTATGAAATGAAGTTAATGTTTTTCGATTTACAGTTTAATCATGCCGATAACGTCGAAGTGCGGGGCAATCTTCTGCTATTGTCATTCACTTTAAGAGAGGCAGCTTTAAAATCAAAAGAAAATAGCGCACAACAACGATGTTAATAATGAAATAACGATACGTTAGTTTCTCAATGGCACACTCATTCGTTACGCTCATATACACAGCATTTGTGGATCGAAACATAAAAATGTTCAGAGCACAGAAATCTCAGACACCAGCTAAACGCTGGAAACCGCGCACTTTGACGCAACGAACAAAGCATGTTACCCATGTCTAGATAATAATTCACAAACGTCCCACTCACTCCACTGAACAGTACTTAACGCTTGGGCACTAAGCGGCAGCAGTGGCGCGGAGCGAGAGACAGTCGACCGGTGAGCACAAAACTTTAAAATCTACACTTTCACGAGGTCGTGACTGCGTGCAGTCACAATTACAGCCAAAAGTTTCGCGCGTATCGGATTGTTGGGTGGCGATATTTTGTTAGGGTGATCTTTTATCCTCGAAATATGAGGTAAATTTGTTGATGTTCTCTTGTGAGTCAGGCAGCAAATAAATGCTGCTGTTTTCGAACATTATAAAATTGATTTTCCTACTCATGTGTATTAGTTTCATGGTCCTTAGGTTTGCGTCTGTGTAAAACTGAGCAGTTCACAAAAACGAAAAAAATATAGTATTCTATGAATACAGTATCAGTGAGTTACAGTTGGAATCTGTAAGCTCACAAAAATACTTGGATGTTGCACTTTGTAGGGATATGAAATGTGTGGTGTCACCGCCAGACACCACGCTTGCTAGGTGGTAGCCTTTAAATCGGCCGCGGTCCGGTAGTATACGTCGGACAAGCGTGTCGCCACTGTCAGCGATTGCAGACCGAAGGCCGCCACACGGCAGGTCTAGAGAGACTTCCTAGCACTCGCCTCAGTTGTACAGCCGACTTTGCTAGCGATGGTTCACTGACAAATTACGCTGTCTTTTGCCGAGACGATAGTTAGCATAGCCTTCAGCTACGTCATTTGCTACGACCTAGCAAGGCGCCATTATCATTTGCTATTTATCTTGTGATGCATGTACCGTCAGACCGATGTTTACCAATTTTGGATTAAAGTTAAGTATTCCAGAAGCTACGTACTTTTCTTATTAGACTCAACTCCTTTAACTACTCCAGACCTCACGCCAGCCTGCGTGAGCTTAAACGCGTACCTTTCGGCTATCTCATAGTGGCTTGGCTGTCTTGCCAAGTCACAACAAAATGTAATCACACAGAATCAGTAGCGAGTAAAGCAATTAGTAGACCGATTTATTGGCGGAATACTAGGGAAATGCAATCAGTCTACAGTGAAGGTAGCTTATAAGTCGCCTGTGCGACCCATTCTAGAATATTGCTCAAATGTGTGGGATCCGTACCAAATAGGACTAGAGGGCGATATTAAATGTGTATAGGTAAGTGCAGCACGAATGTTCACAGGTTTGTTTGACCCTGGGAGAGTGTCACGAAGATAATGAAATGAAATGAAATGTCGTGTGGCTAGGGTCTCACGTCGGGCAGACCGTTCGCCTGGTGCAGGTCTTTCGAGTTGACGCCACTCCGGCGACATGCTCGGCGATGGGGATGAAATGATGATGATTACGACAACACAACACCCAGTCCCTGAGCGGAGAAAGTCTCCGACCCCTCCGGGAATCCAACCCGGGCCCTTAGGATTGACATTCTGTCACGCTGACCACTCAGATATCGGGGGCAGACTACGAAGATAACGAGGACACTGAACTGGCAGATTCTTGAAGGTAGACAGGAGCTAACCCGAAGAAGTCTACTAACAAAGTTTCGAGAGCCGGCATTAAATGATGTCTCAAGGAATATACTAGAGCCCGCTACATATCACTCCCACGGTGTTCGTGACGATAAGATTAGATTAATTACAGCACACACAGAAACATTTGAATAATCATTCTTCCCTCTTTCTGTACGTGAATGGAACGGCCGAAAAGCCGTAATAACTAATACAATGGGACGTACCCTCTGCCATAGACTTCACAGTGGCTCGCAGTTGGAGAGGTAGGTTGCGCTCTCAGTAGAGAAGCAGTAACAGCACAGTGGTTGGGTCAGCAGAGCTCAGCGACTGCGAACGTGGGCTACCAGCAACCTGAGTTAATCTTGAAGTTTTCCCGGCGTATTGATTGGTCCATCATATTTCGGGCTTGCAGCCGGATCACGTTGACATCTTGGCACGATATTTCGGCTAACAAACATGCAGCCATAGCAGAACACTGTATTTCGACGGGACACTCCATGGATTATTGTGGAACAAAAATTTTAGCGACAACTAGATCCGTTTGGGAATCCATTGTCAAGGAGTCCGTGGAGATACGATTGGCAAAAGATCTTATTAATCGAGACGGCGGCTTTCAGATGGATAAAGCATGGAATCCTGTAATTTCTTTAATCGCTTCACAGAGACATGGGTCTGCATCTAGTGCGACGGTTGACGAAAATTGATTTTATACTTCCGAGTACCGCGCCTCAGCTGCGCGAAGGCGCTTTACGACAGATAGCGCAAATGTAGGTACACCACTACGCATGCGCGGCCCGCTTCTGCTGCAGAGCGCGCCAAATTAGATAGGGGGCGCGGTATTAGCCTTCTCCACTGCGCAGGCGCCGCCGCGCCAGTTTTCGGTATATATAGAACGATGCGCACCAGTAATCTTCAGTCTCGTACCCACCTGAAGATGGCTACATGTTTGTTAGCCGAAATATCGTGCCAAGATGTCAACGTGATCCGGCTCCAAGCCCGAAATATGATGGACCAACCTGAGTTAAGATATCCACCAGGAACATGTGAAGCTTTCTAAACCTACCCTAGTGGGCCGATGGTGATCTGCGTGTGAAGTGGAAAGGTAAAGGAACAGCCATAGCTAATGACCGCCTCGGTAGCTGCCCGGGAGCAAAGGGGCCCGGGTTCGATCCCCAGCCGCTTCGGAGATCTTCTCCGCACGAGAACTGGGTGTTGTATTGTTTTTACGTTCAAATCGTCATAAATGACGCTGTAGTCTTCAGGTGGTTGTAAGAGAACATCCCGAAATCCAATAAAAAAGGGGAAAAAAAGAAAAAACGCTGCTAAACTACGAGCAGACAGAGCTCACTTAGTGACGGACAGAGATCATCAAGCACTCCGTAGTGTAGATCTATCTACATCTACATTTATACTCCGCTAGCCACCCAAAGGTGTGTGGCGGAGGGCACTTGACGTGCCACTGTCATTACCCCCCTTTCCTGTTCCAGTCGCGTATGGTTCGCGGGAAGAACGACTGCCGGTAAGCCTCGGTGCGTGCTCGAATCTCTCTTATTTTACAATCGTGATCTCCTCGGGGGGTATAAGTAAGGGGAAGCAATATATTCGATACCTCATCCAGAAACGCACCCTTTCGAAACGTGGACAGCAAGCTACACCGCCATGCAGAGCGCCTCTCTTGCAGAGTCTGCCACTTGAGTTTGCTAAACATCTTCGTAACGCTGTCACGCTTACCAAATAACCCTGAGACGAAACGCGCCGCTCTTCTTTGGATCTTCTGTATCTCCTCTGTCAACCCGACCTGGTACGGATCCCACACTGATGAGCAATACTCAAGTATAGGTCGAACGAGTGTTTGTAAGCCACCTCCTTTGTTGATGGACTACATTTTCTAAAGATTCTCCCAACGAATCTCAACCTGGTACCCACCCCACCAACAATTAATTTTATATGGTCATTCTACTTCAAATCGTTCAGTACGCATACTGCCACACATTTTACAGAAGTAACTGCTACCAGTGTTTGTTCCGCTATCATATAATCATACAATAAAGGATCCTTCTTTCTATGTATTAGCAATACATTACATTTGTCTATGTTAAGGGTCAGTTGCCACTCCCTGCATCAAGTGTATTGTTTTTACGTTCGTATCGTCATAGGTTGTAAGAAGGCTGTTTAGGTTTTTATGTTGGTAACGCCACGTAGCGCTCTATTTGAAAATCACTGACTATGCTGTGTGCAGTCTGTGGCTGGTTGGCATTGTTGAAATATTCTGTATTGTAGTGTTGGGCAGTTGGATGCGAACAGCGCGTAGCGTTGCGCAGTTGGAGGGTCGCCATATGAAACGTCGTCTAAGAAAAATTAATGAATGACTGTGTTGGCAGACCCCTGACGTTATTTGATTTTCAAACAGCTGAGCAAAACTGAATGTACTTAGACATTTCTCTCTTTGCTTATTCTGATCATCACTAAAATGGCACACGTTATTTTTAGCGCAACGCAATCTGACTTTCAATAATCCCTACAAAAGAATGGCCCTGACTAACAATAACCTATACCCTTCATGAATCACTTACCTCACAAAAATCTTCGTTACTCGAACTACTGCAATACAGCGAGCGGCAATACTGCCAACTAAATAAAAGATTCTAATTACTTAAGTCACTAACTACTGATAGGCATAGATAGCAAATGAAAGATTTTGATAGAGAACAATGTATTTACCTTAATAGTGTTCAAAAGTCATTTTATATATATATATATATATATATATATATATATATATATATATATATATATATATATATCCAGTCTTACAAATTTACTCTCTCTGACGGACACACGTCCAGATCATCCGCTCTCAAAACTCTGCCATCTCTCTCCTCACATCCGCCACTGCTGGCGGCTCACCTCCAACTGCGCAACGCTAAGCGCTGTTCACATCCAACTGCCCAACACTAAACAGAGAATATTTCAACAATGCCAACCAGCCACAGACTGCACACAGCACAGTCAGTGATTTTCATACAGAGCGCTACGTGGCGTTACCAACATAAAAACCTAAACAGCCTACTTACAAAGTGACGTTATAGTCTTGAGATGGTTGTAAGAGCACATGTAGGTGCGCAATGTGTTTCCAGTTCTTTCTACTGGGATGTGACGTGTAATTACTGACGTACCTAGTTAAGGAGACATTTGGGATACGAAGAGTTATCGATCACCCACTCTTTTGGAGGATCCAGCAGCTCTTTGAATCGGTTCCGGAACTGGCCGCCCACCTCTAGTAGTGACTCCCCGCACTCGATGCGGAACCGCAGTGCGAGCTGAGGAATGCGGCAGCATACCTGGCCGGCGGGTTTATGACCTACGAGTCGGCGTTATTTACGACGTGCCGGGCGCTACGCGGCCGACCCCAGACTGCGCGGTGCCAGGGCCGGGCCGCGGCCAGGCCAGGGGGTGCGCTTTCTCCCAGCCCCCTGCGCCGCGGGGCTCCGCCCCGGGACCCACGTGGCTCCCACGGTCTGTCGCTGGCTTCCCACGTGTCCCCGGCCTGGAACGACCCTCCATAAAGCGAGGAACCCGTTAGTGACCCCCCTCCTCTTCCAACGCATTTACCACAACCTCGCAAGATATATCGAGATTGTACTACTCTTGTTCTTCAGCTACACTACTGGCCATTAAAATTGCTACACCAGAAATGCAGATGATAAACGGGTATTCATTGGACAAATATATTATACTAGAACCGACATGTGATTACATTTTCACGCAATTTGGGTGCATAGATCCTGAGAAATCAGTACCCAGAACAACCACCTCTGGCTGTAATAACGGCCTTGATACGCCTCGGCGTTGAGTCAAATAGACCTTGGATGGCATGTACAGGTACAGCTGCCCATGCAGCTTCAACACGATACCACAGTCCATCAGGAGTAGTGACTGGCGTATTGTGACGAGCCAGTTGCTCGGCCACCATTGGTCAGACGTTTTCAGTTGGTGAAAGATTTGGAGAATGTGCCGGCCAGGGCAGCAGTCGAACATTTTCTGTATCCAGAAAGGCCCGTACAGGACCTACAACATGCGATCGTGCATTATCCTGATAAAATGTAGGGTTCCGCAGGGATCGAATGAAGGGTAGAGTCACGGGTCGTAACACATATGAAATGTAACGTCCACTGTTCAAAGTGCCGTCAATCCGAACTAGAGGCGACCGAGACGTGTAACCAATGGCACTCCATACCATCACGCCGGGTGATACGCAGGTATGGCGATGACGAATACACCCTTCCAATGTGCGTTCACCGCGATGTCGCCAAACACGGATGCGACCATCATGATGCTGTAAACAGAACCTGGATTCACCCGAAAAAATAACGTCTCGCCATTCGTGAACCCAGGTTCGTCGTTGATTACACCACCGCAGGCGCTCCTGTCTGTGATGCAGCGTCAAGGGTAAACGCAGCCATGGTCTCCAAGCTGATAGTCCATGCTGCTGCAAACGTCGTCGAACTGTTGGTGCAGATGGTTAATGTCTTGCAAACATCCCCATCTGTTGACTCAGGGACCGAGACGTGGTTGCACGATCCGTTACAGCTATGTGGATCAGATACCTGTCATCTCGACTACTAGTGGTACGAGGCCGTTGGGATCCAGCACGGCGTTTCGTATTACCCTCCTGAACCTACCGATTCCATATTCTGCAAACAGTCATTGACGCCATACGATAAACCGCAATCGCGATAGGCTACAATCCGACCTTTATCAAAGTCGGAATCGTGATGGTACGCATTTCTCCTCCTTACACGAGGCATCACAACAACGTTTCACCAGGCAACGCCGGTGAACTGCTGTTTGTGTATGAGAAATCGGTTGGGAACTTTCCTCATGTCAGCACGTTGTAGGAGTCGCCACCGGCGCCAACTTTGTGTGAATGCTCTGAAAAGCTAATCATTTGCATATCACAGCGTCTTCTTCCTGTCGGTTAAATTTCGCATCTGTAGCACGTTATCTTGGTGGTGTAGCAATTTTAATGGCCAGTAGTGTACATGGAAAATTATTCTGATCACCACTGCTTGGTTTCACAGCTCCCACAGCAGATGTGTTTGTAGATTACATTATGAGAGTCGACGTCCATCCGTTGTGCGAACAACTAGGCTTCTTACTGCATGTACATGTTTCGGCACTCCTTTATTCTTGTCAGAAGTACCAAAGACATTTGTTCCATAAAAAGAATGTAAAGTGTACGTGGACAAGTTCTGATCAGTTGACAATTCATAAATACAAACACAGAATATTTAGACTATATACAACATTTATACCCTTTGCCTTTGCCTACATTGTTGATATTGCTTTTCATCAGTGTCAGTTCCAATCCTGAGCATGAATCGGAACAAATTTGGCTTTTCTCGAGACAACTAGAAGTTCGTTCCTCCCTGCATTTGGACAATGAGTCTTCATTTTGCACGATTCCCCATTTCTTGATGTTATCCTTGGATTTTGCGAAGACTGTGGGTACACTGATTTTAAGAATTTCCATCTTCATGACCAGATGGCAATGATTCTGCAATGTTGATACGTTCCAGATGATCAGGATACCTGCCGTGATGCAGTGTGTCCTCAAAAGCGGCCTAAGCTAACATCGAGGCAAACTGGAGCATTATTGTGTTCAAGCTTTATTCCTTTCCAAGCTTCAAAACGGTTCAAATTGCTCTGAGCCCTATGGGACTTAACGTCTAAGGTCATCAGTCCCATAAAACTTAGAACTACTTAAACCTAACTAACCTAAGGACATCACACACATCCATATCCGAAGCAGGATTCGAACCTGCGACCGTAGCGATCTCGCGGCCCCAGACTGTAGCGCCTAGAACCGTTCGGCCACTCCGGCACACGTAGCTTCCATGAAACTTATCTGTTCTCCACGTACCATAAAAGGCCAGACTTCATTTTTCGCGGGATTTTGCCACCTCGTAGAATGTGAGTAATATTCTGGCGTTTCCTGGGCAAAGGTGTACTAAAGCCAGTCTGATTTTTCTATCCTCCAAGTACCAAGGCTCGACCACAGCAGTTAGTAGACGCTACAAATGATCCTTTTCAGGATCGAAACTAACCATACTAAAGTTTGTAGTTTATTTTTGGTAGTCAATGTGGCGTCACCTGGAAGCCTGTCCAATGTATTACGCGATTTCCTCAGCTGATACGAATGTAATTTAAACTGAGAAAATAATGTCCGTAGTATTATGAGTCGTTTTGTCGAATCTAATAATATTTTAAGATAAATATTGTAAATATTTTCCATTAATCTCAGAGATGAATAATACAATATTTCAATCCGTTCCGGGAAAGCATGGAACGTCAAGTGTAATATATATACACAAGGGCCAAGTTTTTTTTCTGTTTTTCGCCTGTTTGCTATCTGTCGGCTATGGGTCGATGTATGTATAACTCGCTGTCTGTACAATTGTATGAGCTTTACAGATACAATTTATTGTTAACTGAAAGTATCTTATGTTTCTTTTCAAAAATACTTCTCCCTCCACGTGAAATTTATTTAATGATATGGCTGTCGATTTCCCATCTGGCATCGACTGTTTCAGTGGCACTGAGTCCGCCATTACGTGTATAAAGAATATTTCACTGTTTGCGAGCTTCACTCGCAAAGGAAAGTAATCCTAAGTGCTTTTATGAATTTTTACAGTCAGTTTTCAATATTAAAGTTAGTAAATATTTTTGATTACGAAACGTATTCAGAGATTTAACACCGCAAGGCTTAGGTGTGATTTTACTTCTGGTTTAAAATATTTTCAGTTAATTCAAAGGATTAAAAGTCAACTCAATTCTTAGAGAGGTAAAGTTAAAGAAATTACTTGCAATTATTTCAATAATACGCAGGTATTTGTATCATTCTTGCTTTCTGTGTAACATTAGATTAATTTGCTGGGAAAAGAAATCATTGCACGCTCTGTATTATCGCTGGGTTAGTTGCGGTTTGCGTTACGTTGTTATTTGTTGAAAGAGAGCGTAACATTTCCATTAATAATAAATAACTTTTTCCCTGATTATTGAGATTAGGCCACGCTACGTATGTTTAAGACGCTTTTATTCGGGCTCAACATATACGTGGCGCTCCAGAAACAATATTTAGAATTTAAACTGGGACGTTACATTATCATTGCCGTAGGTTGCGACGACGCATGAGCACGCATTTCAAACCACACATAGCAATCTGCACTGACTTAAACGAAATAACTAAATTAATTCTACACCATAACCATTATGCAGATAGGAGGTAATGGTATATCAAGTAATGTGATGTGAGCTCCATACTTTTGTTCCGTGTGTAGTACTTCATATTTGTACTCTGAACATTTTTCAAACAGAAGTCTTCAATAGTCGACTTGTTACGCCACAGATGTTCAGAGTACAGGCAATGTGATCTTTGGTTGTCAGTAGCATGGTGATTGCCAGTAGCGTTATGTGAGAAGTAAGTGAGTGAGGAGTGAGTCTGGTGTTGATCACACAAGAGAGCGGTCTAGAAATAGCTTGCACAGCATAAACAGACAGAGGTTATTGAATTTTGGAAATGTGATTTGGTAAAGATGAACCGCAGAATTGTGATGATTTACAGGTAATATTGTTGCTGCATTGCTTGCCTGCGCGTAATTTAAGACGTGTTTGGAAAATGGGAAGTTTTAGTGGGATTTTTCTTTATTGGTTCGGGTTAGTTAATTCAGTTATTCCGGCGTGATTACAATCAGTTCACATGGCTTGGAGGCAACCCACATAAATTTGTAGGACCAGTTAAAATTACAGTCAGGGCACAGCAGTTAAATCATTTACAGTCAAACGTTACACTTCAAAATTATTATCAGATGTATTTTAGACGAAGGTCAGTTATGATTTCATTTCTTACAGTGCATTGTTATATTTAGGCATGTACTATCTGGCGTCTGGAATTTTATTTCGTCAGTTGCTTAATTAAAATGACAGGGCATTTTTTGGCGAATATTGGTTTTTTTAATTTTTCAAAATTCGTTTTGTAATCTTGCTATGCATTTTTATTCTGTTAGTTTCATGTGTTGGAATTGCAAGTCGCGTATTGTAGCACTGTTCACTTCACTGCACAATACTGAGTTTCACAGGACAGCTTATTTAACATACACATTTACGCTTTATAATAATTTGGTAAATGTTAATTCACATCTAGTTTAAGATCGTTTTGATGATTTATTCTTGTCACACAGCATTTCCGTAACTGCACCACTTAAACCACTTCCATTGTTCAGGGTAACAACACAGACACACTTGAAGTTAAAGACAGGAAACCAGTTGGGGCCAGTGCAGTTACAATTTAGAACATTCAACTTATTATTTGTTGTTACTAAGAAACGTTACACAGTCGTATCAGGTTTGGCCCTTTACCTTATGCAGGTACTGCCTCACATCCTGTAAATATTTGCAAAAGGGTCATATTTAAGTACCCCTAAGAGCTTCTATTGAGACAGGAATCCTTTATTCACTACCAATTTTGATCAACCGATCATCGGGGAAGCTATAGCAACATGGAGAACATGTAAATAGAAATCAGTTGCAAATTTCTTCGTTGTGCACTCCACACAGCGGAATGGAACTTGAATATACGAGGGGCAGGTTAAATTATCATCGCGAAAAACTTAAGTCACGTGATTTCTGCAAGTACCGTCATATTCTCGAATTACTGAGAGGCCTACTTGTCAAATCCCGGCGCCATGGGGCCATAGCATTCCGTGTTATAGGACTCAGAACAAAATATCGTAGCCCATTGATAAAGTAGATTCATCTTATCAAATTGCTACCCGTCTTGTTTTAGCTCCTGTAGCTGCCTGCTCCAACACTATGCCGCAGGAAATACAGTGCGTACAGTGTGTCTCCAAATTAAAGTGCGGGCAGCCGATTTCTCACTCTATCCACCTACGTCACAAGGAGAACCCACATACTATTTCACAAAGTCATACCGACCCTTCCGCAACGGGCATTTATAACAATGGCGATTCAGTGCTCGGAAACGTCACAGGTATTTTTTTTCTTTTTTCTTCCTGCCGAATGCTTTAACACTGTACAGAATACAGAGTTTAGTTACTGATGTAACAAAAATAAGAAAGGCAGACGAATACAATCTACCCGATTCACCACTCGCTGCGCTACACTGCTAGATGGAAAGTTGATTCTTAGCCATCCTGTACGGTAGATGTAATGTTCTTCCGAGAAAGGCCAATTCCGACCCCACGGGCTCTGCTCGATCATTTTACACACAAACCACACCAGGACTGTAAACATGTCCCTATAAGACAACAAAAATTTAATTACCGTATTTAATTCCATGTTTTTCAAGATTATAATTACAAATCATAGGACTGCCCCTTATATGCAGTATACGAAGTGTGTTGGACTGTATTAATACTTTTAATGTTGACTTTATTGATGCATTTTACTCTTGGAAGAAGCAACTTTGGTAAATGTGTCGTATTCAACCATTTTATTAATATGTCCGAATACTACCAGTTCCACTGCATTGCATTTTGTACCTTAGTTTCACTGATGCGGACTAGTTTTAATCTTATCGTTTTACGTCGTAGCAAGAACTATACCACACAGGATGATGTAAATAATTTACGGTAGCATCTGGTATCGAGCTACGACTGTTTCATGAGTATGTTCACCATGTGCTACATTGATAGGTTGGTCCAACGTGTCTCATGTGTTCCCCCCCCCCCCCCTTACTATACATGATGATCGGTTAATCGAAACTTAAAATGAATAAAAGTTTATTTCTTCAGATGTTCTCGGTGGTTCTTAAATACGATGTTTTTGTGTTTTGGGATCTTTGTGCCATCATCAGCAGGTACTTTTATTCAAATCTGTAAAATACAATCGTGTGTTAACCATTAGTGATCGGAGCTACGATTATAACCAAAAACAAGTTTATGTCTAACTGTAGTTATTATCTTATTATCAAGGATTTTAGATTATGTAGGGCCGGCCGGTGTGGCCAAGCGGTTCTAGGTGCTACAGTCCGGAACTGCACGACCGCTACGGTCGCAGGTTCGAATCCTGCCTCGGACATGGATGTGTGTGATGTCATTACATTAGTTAGGTTTAAGTAGCTCTAAGTTCTAGGGGATTGATGACCACAGCAGTTAAGTCCCATAGCGCTCAGAGCCATTTGAACCATTTTTAGATTAAATGGTTCAGATGGCTCTAAGCACTATGGGACTTAACATCTGAGGTCATCCGCTCGGCCACAGTGGCCGGCCATTTTTAGATTATGTAGGGCCTTGTTTACATTATAATACAGCTTCGTAGCTGCAATGAAATATTGTTTTTGTGAGCTTTGCTGGCGATTTAGGATATCGCTTCTCTCTTTAAACCTAATTTTGTCACGTAAAACTATTTCACGAATATATTCTGTCGTTACTTGGAGATGAAGATCTCTGTGGTGAAAGTTCATCCATTGTTCTTTACACAGAACTGTAGAACGAGCAAGGTAAACGTCGCAGCAGTGGAAGAAATCAAATGAAGTAAAGGAAGATGGTGGTGCGAGTGCGGACAGGAGGAGCGGAGGTGGTAGTATTGTTACAGTACGTACTGCCCGCCACACTATTTGGTGCATTATGTAGACAGTTCTAAATGTAGTACCGGTAAATGTAGTCAACATCTTTAAGTCACTCGGGGCGTGTGGAGCGAACCAATAACGAGTACGGGGAGGTCGTGTACCAGCTGTGTTGAACAAGACAGCAGTAGCGGCGACCTCAAAACCAGAATTTTGTTCATGTGAATGCTGATTACCTTATGTAACTATTTCTGTTTTTCATGAGTCCTGTATCTCGAATCTCACTTTCTCTAAGTAAATTCGTGCCGAGTGTCGAAGCAGTATTAAAATCAGAAAACAGGAAAATAAAATACAGTCTACAAAAGTTGGTACTAACGTGATGATGTGAAGTATAGAAATAAAATCGAATATCAAAACTACAT
This sequence comes from Schistocerca piceifrons, assembly GCF_021461385.2. Taxonomy (NCBI): domain Eukaryota; kingdom Metazoa; phylum Arthropoda; class Insecta; order Orthoptera; family Acrididae; genus Schistocerca; species Schistocerca piceifrons. The sequence continues at coordinate 129,250,344 of NC_060139.1, read as the reverse complement.
CGAAACAATTAGATACTTTCAAAGTACTAGAACGATTAATCTACCTTTTTCTAAACTCTATAACAGAGGACTTCATATCTACTGTTTTATCAAGCAAAGGCTGAGAAGGGGGGAGGGGTGGTGGGGGGAGGGAGGGAAGTAATAATTCATCCCTATTTACGTTTATTCCTATCTATTATTTGCACTTGAACAGGAAGTAAACCGTTTGATCTTGAATCTCCCGTTCGTAGAGTTTATACCGTAGACCGCGTCTACAGTTTCCAAGATTTCGAAAATTTATTTGATTTTAACTTTGTGGTCGCAGTTAATGTAAGGGAGCGAAGTCGGATTAATCATCTCTGTGCGAATGGTATAAACCTTTTCCCGTGTCGTATTTTTACAGTTTGTGCGTTGTCTTTTCTGGGGCGAAGATTGAGATCCAACCGAAGCATTTGCCTAAACTAGCTTGGAGAACCGCCTAGAAACCACACTCAGACTGACCAGTCTGCCAGCCCAACGGTCGTCAGTCAGGCAGGACATAAAAGGGAGGCATTAGTAGAGAAAAAAGTGAGGCGGAATTGTAGAATATACCCTATTTTCTTCAGTTTGAACATTGAAGAACCACTAAAGGAGATCGATGAAAAGTATGGAAAGAGAATTAATATTCTGGGACAAAAAATCTTTGAGGTTTTCCATTGACATTGTAACGCTATTGGGGAAATGACTTTAATACCATGTGAGCGGAGCGTACAGTGTATTTCAAGAGGTTATAAGATGACTAACAGCGGAAGTAAAAGTAGGATACTGAAATGTAGTCGAATCAAATCAGTCGATACTGAAGGATTTAGATAAGAAAATTATGCACTAAAGGTAGTAGATGAGTTTTGCTATTTGGGCAGTAAAATGAGTGACTAGGGCCGAAATAGACGCGATATAAAATACAAACTGACAACAGCAAGAAAAGAGTTTCTGAAATCGAGAAATCTGTTAGCACAAAATGTAAATTTAAGCATCATTTTTGAAAGCATTTGTCTGCAGTGTAGCCTTGTACAGAAATAAGACTTGGAGGATAAAAAGTTCCGACAAGAAGAGAGTAGAATCTGTTGAAATGTGACACTGCAGGACGATACTGAAGATTAGGCTGGTGTGTCGTATAACTAATGGAGAGGTACTGAACCCATCTGGGGAGAAAATAAATTTATGGCACGACCAAAGGAAGGGATCCGTTGATACAACACATCCTGATGGATCAAAGAATCTTCAGTTTCGTAATGGCGTTAGAATAGTAGAGGGGACTGAGACTTCAGTACAGAGGTGGACACGAACTCCTCAGTTCATAAAAGGTGGAAACAGAGACCACCAAGCTCCCTACTCGAATTCTGAAACCAGCCCTTCACTAGAAGAAAGCGAGCATGAATTTGAGCAAACGAGTCTTCTGTGTTTTCGACTACAAAAGCGCGTGTTTTCTTTCTCGTCTTAACTCTGAGTTCAAATCACTACCAAGCTTTCCAGATTTAAGTCTTTAGTGATTTCCTAAGCCTCTTACGGCAAATGCTGGCGTGGTTCCTTCAATAATCCGGGTCTGTGCTCCATTTCCAAAGCAGGGTTTCCAGAGACATGAATTACTTACACGTGCATTCCCGCGCCAGCAGTCGCGTAAGTCAAAATACGTGCTGAAACAACCCACTTGCACATTATCATGCCAACTTACCCTGTAGTGTAAAATGTGCCTCCTTCATTCCACAGAATATTTTCCGCCCACATGTCACCAACTTCGATCCTTGCCAGAAGCCGAAGAGCAAATTCATAACGTTGATGCGGATCAAGAGATTTCACGTGATGCAGCATCTACATCTTGTTCAGGTACCAGTGTAATATAGACCCCAAAACTCTCCGTACGTTGACCTTGGGATGGACAATTCTCGTGACACTGCGTGACCACTAGCACTACACGGGGCACGCGCTGCGTGGTCAGTTAACAGTAAGATCAACCTCATCAATAACGTTCACAGAGGTAGGATGCCTTGAACTTCCACGTGCCACACCTAGCTCAGCCGTGTTTTCGAATTTTATTATCATCTTCTTTAAACCATTTAACGATGTCGGGTGTCCGTCCCGACCTTTCAGTTGGCAATACTCTCCCGCTGTAACTGAATGGGAATACTGAGAAACGCCATACATACACTTGTTGACAAAACTGAATTAGCTATGATTCTCTACTTTAAATATATAGGCCAATTATGATATCGAGAAATCCCGTATGTTCTGCCATTTTTGTGTTGTTATGCAGCCATTGTATCACTTAAATTGAAGAGGAAAATGTACAAAAGATGTGGGATTCCTCAAAATTTGAAGTTGAAAGTACTACTGACTATACTTTTTTTTGAAAATTTTCCGTGAAAATTTTAATATAAAATTTGGGCAACCACAAGTGGACACTTATTACACATGTGAAGAACTCTGGGTAAAAATCAAAAGCCCATCTCTGAGTGATGCTGCTGAAAGGGCAGCAACAGCTGAGTTAACCATGCACAAGCATAGTGCTGGTAAATTCTTCAGGAAATTACAAGCAGTTAAAGAGAAAACAGAAACAGATTCTATCATTGCAGGCCTCTCGTTTTATTTCATACAGAACCTTCAGTTGCCTCAGATACCAATACAAGACATTTTTTACTTGCATCAGTTTTCAGTACATGTCTTTCATGTGCATGACTTATGGAAGGAAGGAAAGGCCTTGATAAAATTTGTACATTTCTTTTTGATTACGTAAGTGAAAACGTTGGACAACATGTTAAACACCTTCATATGTTCACCGATTCTTGCGGAGGCCGAAATAAAAGCAGTGATATGGTGAGATTTTGTTTAATGCTTGTGGTAAGGGAAGATTTCAGTTCATCACCCATTACTTTCCAATACCAAGCCGCTTTTAACTAGCCTGTGGTAGAATTTCCAGCTTGGTAAAAGTAAATTGGCAAGGTGGATAGGATACATTTGCTGAAAAAATATGCAAAACGTGAATATCGAAGTGGAAAAAACAGAAGAGCTACTAATTTTTAATGAATGGTGGCCAAAATTCTTACAAAAGAATGCCATTTCAGCTGAAACTCAAGGAAGGACTTCACAACGAAATAACAAACGGCACTTTCATGTAACAAAAGTCATGCAATCCCGCTACTCACACGAACGTCTTCGTGTTGTTAAGGGGCTCCGGAACGCCCTATACTTGCAATGTTAAAATAACGCTTATAAATTACATCTTTCCTCACAAAGTATTTGAGGTAGGAAGTTGAACTTTTTACAGATTATTTATTGGAGTATGGGCTACAACTTAACACAGGGATTTTACAAAATTTTAGTTCAGTTATTAAAGATGATTTTTTTTCAATTGTAATGAAAATTCACAACATTTTTTGCAATTTTTTATTTATATATTCAAAAATATACAGTTTTTTGGAAAAAGGCTGTGTTAAATTATGCAGAACGTACTGTGTAACATTTACTGAAAGTTTGAAACAAATATGTTTGGAAGATCCTTAGAAAACATGTAATTAGTATGAGAAAATAAAAGTTTTGGGAATCGAGCGACAAAGATTGGATTAACTTTTTAGTGCATTCCAGGTCCATAGGATGGATTATCTTCATCCTCTGCAAACTCCTCCTCCAGCTTCCTCTTGTTCCTCCTCCTGTTTACTCTTGCTTGTATTTCTAGACTCTTTACAGCCCTGTCTGCAGCCCGAAGGCGTTCCTTGTCTAAAGCAAGCATCGCTCGTTGTTGTGTTCGTAGATTTTGCTACCATTTACTTCAGTTGCAGTTACTGCAACACTGTTCCAAAAAGTGGTCATGTATGAACACTTATCACATTTCAGTTGCATTTCACTAGCAAGTCCTACGTGCTTTATTATGGAGAGTTCCAGACCAACTTCACTACAATGAATACATCTTACACAGTTTGAAAAAATTCCTTTGAGAACCGACATATCAAATATTTCATTCACATCCGATTCGCCCATAAAACATTCATACTTTTCACTCATTGAACCAAGCTTCTTCTGTGAAGTATTTTCTTTCCCACTTTGACTGCTATGGGCAGGTGTACTTGAGAGGTTAGGTTCACTCACTTGGTTATCGTCTTTATTGTTTACGGTAATAACACTTACCTTTGGCTTTCCAACATTTCTCCTTTTCTTAAAAGCCTTCAGAGGATTTCTAATAACTTTACTTTTACTCATTATTATACTTCAACAAAACAGAGACTCAAGAAACAGAATTAATTACGAATATTTTCGCGATAACGACAGAGTAAATAAACATGAAACAATCGACAATCACACCAGCGATATATATTGAACCATCACAGGTTAGCCACAACACATACTTTGTCTCACATCACTAAAATGTACCTGATGAACACGGACGTTAATAATAACACCACTAGACAGCAGTTTAACAGCGCCACAGTGGGTCACGCCCATGTAGAACACATTTCAAAAAAAATTTAAAAATAGTTGTAGTCTTCGGAATTGAATAAATTATATATCTATTAAAATGTAATAGTCTGCAGATTCAGAAAACGCAAAAAAGTAAAAACTGAACTTTTCATGATTTTGAGCCTTTCCGGAGCCCCTTAATGTTAGGCCATTCATTGATGGAGCAGAAGGGTATACATTTCAAGAGGCTGACCCATTTGTAATTCCACCAAGTCCTGTAAATCAGGCTTATAAAGATCAAGTGCTTATAAATGAGAAGAAAATACTTCACCTAAGGCCGTTTTTACCATTCCTACCAAACGGAGAAATCATTCAGACCTTCCCCTCTTAATATATACAACTGGCCAACATTTGTGAAAGAATAACCAATTATGGAGCATAATGCCATTGACAGTGGAAAACAGGTATAGTATGTTCGATTTTCAGCCATACTGGCAATAAATTATGAACTGAGTAATAATTGATGCTTATTTATTTCAAAAACATGGTCCCTACATTAATTTTAGCTTAATGTCAATAAAATGTATCGACGTTGTCTATAGTGCGTTGGTATTCTTCCCTCTACATTCATTTTAACAAAAAACTAGAAGTGAAACGTAACTTCAGAGTAACTTTGAGACCTGGAATGTTTTTCGTATCTGCTCAAAAGTTTAGTTTTTTGACATGAGGGGTTCCTCGATACTCCCATTCAATTGCCGCCGTTCATATAAAACAGTTTCACTAACAACACACGATCTCTTTTCTCGACAACCGTACTGTTCACGCACGTTTTGAGTTGTCAAATGACAGCGTAGATGTCACCCTGTCATGCAAAGTGTGTACAGCGCCAGATTTGCTCCTGACGGCCACAGTTACAACTAATTTGTTTTCCAGCTTAAATCGGTTCCGTATTAAAGCATTAGCATATCTTCCAAGTTTCATGCCATACGATAATTACAGACCACACTGGGCCTCAGTGAGTAGCTACAGTTTAGTTACCTGGTATATTGTGGTTACTTCAGCTGTCAGATATTTCATTGTTACCTCTAATTTAATACTATCTGGCACAGCGCCTCTCATATGTGTATTATACTTTTGTACATGGCCAGAAGCATGGCTCAAAAGAATTTTAAAAATTATTTTACTATTCCTTTGCATACAACTCCCATTTTAGCACATTGGGGGCCCCAAACGATTCCTACACGATACCCATTTCAAGACCCAGAATTTGTGGGTCCGTTTTCTCTTCGTTAACGTCACTGTACGTTCTTCGGCTAAAATCTGTGCAACTCCGGTGAGAATAGTCTCATTTCTCGCCATCTTGAAAGTCGTGTAAGCAGCGTTCCCAACGTCAACGTTTCGAAAAGCTAACTTGCATGTAAGGGTGGTAGTGGAGAGATGCATATGTAATAAATTCATTCCTGCGGAAACCTGGCTTAATAACCTCTTTTCCAACGGGATCTTAATCTCTGAAATTCCGTTTTTTCTTCCTTCCTTTGAATAGACCTTACATTTACATTCTTCTGAGTAACTTGAGAATTTAAGTATAAGACTCTTACAGTCGGTTAAAAACAGTATTGATACAGAACAAAATGGCGCAATATTGAAATGGACAGATTGTGCTTACTGAAGTATGTTTCGTAAGCTTAAATGTTATCAGTAGCTTGAAACCATATTCTGCATAAAAGTACATCTTACATTGGGTTAAAAGCAGTATTGATACAGAGCAAAATGGCGCAATATTGAAATGGACAGATTGTGCTTACTGAAGTATGTTTCGTAAGCTTAAATGTTATCAGTAACATGAAACTATATTCTGTATAGAAGTACTTGCAGCTGAAGCTCGTCATTACATACTTTCGGTCAGACTTCTTAAGATAATAATTATCCTTTTTGTAAATTTTGTGATAAGCATGTAGTGGTTGCTACTCTTTACCTTAACATTGCTACACTCTTGCACTGTGCTGCATTAACATAATACGGCTTACTGCGATGTTGCTCGGAGTGGTCAAGAGAAACTCACAGGTCTGCCGCTCTATCGTTGCAGAGTTCTGGTACCGGTGGGAGGGGCAGTTTCGGGCAAGTTGCGGAGTGCGGTTGTTGAACAGGTAAAAGTTGCGGTGTTGTTGTGAGTTGGACTGCAGCAGGCAGATTAAAATGGACGTAGCTCTTATGCACAGATGAAGAGACTAGCATAAGATGAACTGCCATGGGGTCTGCACAGACTAGCCTTCGACTGGACACAACAGTAAGAAGAACCATTACCAGCAGCACTAGCACTACGACATGTAACTGGTTCGTCGTAGTCTCGCATACAGGGTTAAGCTATATGTCTGTTCCGTTACCACAAAGTTTACATATATAGTTTCCTTGGTTAACCCATGTCTCTCATTCCTTTCGAGCTGTAGTTCAGGATTTTCATTCGTAATCTTTTATTTTCTTCACGTGTTGGTTACTTCTCCCTGCGCAGTGTTATTTCCTCACTGAACGATTTTTCATCTAACTCATTTGAAGTGTCTTCATTCTCTATCAAGTCTCTTCACGAGCACTGCTTTACTCTCATCAAGAATTGACACTTGTACTTTGCTGTCATCTTTATCTTTATTTAAGCAGTTCTCACTTCCATACAGAACTAGCAGTTCCGCAGTAGTTTCATAAAATATAACTTTTATATATTTTTCGGGTTTTGTAGTTAATATTTCTGTTTATTTTTCTACGTATCATTTGAAATATCAACTTTTCATCTAACAATATATCATTGTCATAAACATAACTGGTGCCATATGCATTTAATTTAAAATGTAACACGTGTTCAATTATTTTATTGCCAATTACTATTTTCGGCTGCACCAGTATTTGATATTCGCCTAGATAGATCAGAACTTGTTTCCTGTGTAACACAACTGTTAGCTTGCATTCTGTACATATTTAGTTTAGGCTGCTAACTGGAGAACGTCTCCACTTTCTTGTAGTATTCGATCGGTGCACAAGATCGTAGCGTTTTTCCATGACTTCAGTAAACACAACAGAGACACATAACAGAGAATTTCGTCATCAATAATACATTCATTGCAGTTGTTTCAAAGAAAATGCGTTTTTTGCTTGCAGCACATAGAAATTTTTGTTTTTATTTATGCACCCAGACGCTTTTGCCTTTTTTACAAGGCATCTTCAGTGGGTGTCCTCAAATATTACATTATTTGTCCATATTTACACATAACTTATGGTTTCACATCTAGGTTATAGATTTAAAAACAGTTCCTTAACGTTTTTTTTATTAAATGGGAAGGTACTTACAGGTAACATCTAATTCATTGCACCTAAGCAAACTGCTTTTTCTCATCTGGCAACCAGGTGGACATCTTACAGTTCACTTTCAGTTCACTGAGTACGTTAGACATCACTGTAACTGCCATCTTTTTAATATAGAGTTTCATTTGTTTTTCTAAGTGTTACCAACATTATTAGTTTTCTGCATTCAACTGTTTTGTGAATGTGTGTGTGTGTGTGTGTGTGTAGTATATTCCCCTTCACTATTTACAACAGTCTGCCAACGCTGGGATTACTTTTCAGTTCCGGGACCGCAAAAATCACTTGGTTTTTGAACGAAGAACTCGTCGAGCCGTGTTCGGAGTGCATTTTCATCCGGAATGGAAGTTATTTGGAGGTCCTCGGCAGAGAGCGGAAAAGGTGAAACTCTGAGCGCGCAAGATCAGGTGAACGAGGCGGGTGCGAAATGGCATCCCAACCCAACTCCTGTATAATGTTTTTGTCAGTCTCTTAGAATGCGGGTGAACGTTATCATGGAGTAGCATCACTTCACGCTGTCTTCCTGGTCACTGTTCCTGGACTGCGTCTGCAAGATGTCTCAGTTGTTGACAACAAATGTCATCAATGATGATTACACCCCTTGGAAGCAATTCGTACTACACGACTCCGTTGCTGTTCCACCAGATTCATAACATTACCTTTTGTGAATGCGCTTTGCTCTCTGTACGGGGAGTTGCTATTTTGTTTGGGCTCAATCATTCCTTTCTTTTCCTTATTTTAGCGTAAAGACAACATTTCTCTTTACCAGTAATAATGCAGGATGGGAATGATCGACGTCGTTTACGAGTCAATTGACGACGAGCAAGCAGAGATGCACATATGACCAACGGCTGATTTTTGCGATTTTGGCTTAGAGCGTGCGGTACACGATTTTTAAACCTTCCCCGTTTCATACAAATGTACGGTGGTGAAATGATCATAGTTCATCAAATTTGTCAGTTCTCGAGTACACTGACGTGCATCATTGTGGATTCGGGTGTTTAAACGATATTCATCAAACCGCGAAGGTCTTCCTGAACGTGAAGGGACACTACTGCAAAGCGAGCCTCCTTAAAACGAGAAAGCAATTATTTGCTCTGCCGTGTCGAGTGGCATTGTTCCCATACACGGCACAAATGCTTCTCCTGCCTCCGCTGCTGTCACTCCTCTATTGAACTCAAATAGAAGACAAGGTCGGAAACGTTCCGATTTCTCCACTTAACACCCCTTTATCTAGCATCAACAGCTCCACTCACTATCTCCAAATGACAAAACGACGATATGTCAACTCAAACAGCAACAGTGAACTACGAATAAAATAATGACAATCGATAAATAAACACGTATCAAATGGAATGATATCATGCAAATCAAAAGCGCTACGAACTTAAGCACCAATCTGATATTACTTTATAATTTGCGAATAGTAATGCACTTACAAGGCGATGCGTCCACCCTTCATCATCAATTTAATCCAGATTTGTTGTATATCGAGGGCTTGCCCAGAAATGAAAGTCAGAGAAGCGGGTGTTCGAGATGACGAAGTGTTTAGAAAACAATGGTGTTTTTGTCGCGGGTCGCGTGAACCATGAGCCAGTTACGTTAACATAGCTCACAGGCATCAGTTGGACAGCGGGAAGAGTACAGAATGGTAATCCGAAGGTCGTCGATCGACTGTCTATGAGGGAATATCTTTTTGTTTTCAGTTTTTGCGTTACTTTCACAGCAAGTAAATTGAAAAAGTACTCAACGTTTGTATTTCTCAATATTTTCATTAAAGACATGAAAAGGAAACACAAAGAAAAAGTTGAGATTGCAAATTAATTTGCAGGATTTGATTGTCAGGCGTACACGACAGCTTCATATTTAAAATTAGGTACTTTTATTATCTTGCAGTGGATGATTTACACGTGCTGGGGTGATATTCATCGTCAATACAGAGGATGCAGTAATTTTCACGGAATCTTGCACACTTTACAAACGCCAAATTTTTTTACATTTATATGATTGTTTCAGACTTCCTATAGAAAAACAAAGTTGGTTTAGATTCATAAAAGGTTCTCTCCCACCGCACAGTTTGGCTGTAAACCATGTGTGCGGCGTCATTTAACCAAATTTTGGAGACGACAGCTGGTGATGTACAACTGAATGCATTTTTATGCCGTCTTCTCGAATGTACTTTCTTTCTCTCTCTCTGTGAGATACGAGCAGTTTTCAGTCTCTTTGATCAAACTTTTTACCTGACAGTACAAATAAACACCACAGAGTTCCACTCCCAGAGTGATTCTTTTTTTGAGGGGGGAGGGGGAGGGGAATCACGTTAAACTAGAAGATCACATCCCTTGTTCATCTTAAAAAATCTTGTCATAATAACAGAATTGCTTGTCCTCTCCACGTGTTAGTTGTTGTTGTTGTTTTTAGTCCAGAGACTGGTTTGATGTAGCTCTCCATACTACTCTATCTGCGCAAGCTTTTTCATATCCAAGTAACTACTGCAACCTACATCCTTTTGAATCTGCTTAGTGTATTCATATCTGTGACTCCCTCTACGATTTTTACCCTCCACGCTGCCCTCCAGTACTAAATTGGTGATCCCTTGATGCCTCAGAACATGTCCTACCAACCGATCCCTTCCTCTAGTCAAGTTGTGCCAAAAATTCCTCTTCACCCCAGTTCGATTCAGTACCTCCCCATTAGTTACGTGATCTACCCATCTAATCTTCGGCACTCCTCTGTAGCACCACATTTCGAAGGCTTCTATTCTCTTCTTGTCTAAATTATTTATCGTCCATGTTTCACTTCAGTACATGGCTATACTCCATACAAATAATTTCAGAAAAGCCTTCCTGACACTTAAATCTATACTCCATGTCAACAGATTTCTCTTCTTCAGAAAAGCTTTCCTTGCCATTGCGAGTCTACATTTTATATCCTCTCTACTTCGACCGTCGTCAGTTATTTTGCTCCCCAAATAGCAAAACTCAACTACTACTTTAATTGTCTCATTTCATAACTAATTCCCTCAGCATCAGGTGATTTAATTGGACTACATTCCACTATTCTCGTTTAGCTTTTGTTGATGTTCATCATATCATTCAAACAGAAGACAAGGTCGGAAACGTTCCGCTTTCTCCACTTAACACTCCATTATCTAGTATCCACAGCTCCACTCACCATCTCCAAATGACAAAATGACGATATTTCAACTCAAATAGCAACAGTGAACTACGAATAAAAGAATGACAATCGATAAATAAACACGTAGCAAATGGAATGCTATCATGCAAGACTCAATCCATTCCATTCAAGTGCTCTTCCAGGTCCTTTGCTATCTCTGACATTATTACAGTGTCATCAGCAAACGTCAAAGTTTTTATTTCCTCTCCATGGATTTTAATTCCTACTCCAAAATTGTCTTTTCGTTCCTTTACTGCTTGCTCAATATACAGATCGAATAACATCGGGGATAGATTACAATCCTGTCTCACTCCCTTCCCAACAAGTACTTCCCTTTCATGCGCCTCGACTAATATAACTTCTATATGGTTTCTGTACAAATTGTAAATAGTTTTTCGCTCCCTGTATTTGACCCCTGCCACCTTCAGAGTTTGGAGTCAACATTGTCAAAAGCTTTCCCTAAGTCTACAAATGCTAGAAACGTAGGTTTGCCTTCCCTTAATCTACCTTCTAAGATAAGTCGTAGGTTCAGTATTGCCTCACGTGTTCCAAAATTTCTACGGAATCCAAACTGTTCTCACCCTAGGTCGGTTTCTACCAGTTTCTCCATTCGTCTGTAAAGAATTCGTATTAGTATTTTACAGCCGTGACTTATTAAACTGATAGCTCGGTAATTTTCACACCTGTCAACGCCTGCTTATTTTTGGAATGGAACTGTTATATTCTTCTTGAAGTCTAAAGATATTTCGCCTGTCTCATACATCTTGCTCACCAGACGGTAGAGTTTTGTAGGCTATCAGTACTTAAAATGGAATGTTGTCTACTCCCGGGGCCTTGTTTCGATTCAGATCTTTCAGTTCCCTGTCAAATTCTTCACGCAGTATCGTATCTTCCATTTCGTCTTCATCTGCGTCCTCTTCCATTTCCATAATGCTGCCCTCAAGTACATCGCCCTTGTATAGACCCTCTTTATACTCCTTCCAGCTTTCTGCCTTCCCTCCTCTGCTTAGAACCGGTTTTCCATCTGAGCTCTTGATTTTCATAAACATGGTTCTCTTTCCTCGAAAGGTGTCTTCAGTTTTTTTGTAGGCAGTACCTATCTTACCCCTAGTGATATATGCCTCTACATTCTTATATTTGTCCTCTAACCATCCCTGCTTAGCCATTTTGCATTTCCCATCGATCTCATTTTTGAGACGTTTGTGTTCCTTTTTGTCCGTTTCATTTACTCCATTTTTGTATTTTCTCCTTTCATCAATTAAATTCAGTATATCTACTGTTACACAAGGATTTCTACTAACCCTTGTCTTTTTACCTACTTGACGCTCTTCTGCCTTCACTATTTCGTCTCTCAAAGCTACCCATTCTTCTTTTACTATATTTCTTTTCTCTGTTCTTGTCAGTCGTTCCCTGATGCTCTCTCTGAAACTCTCTAGAACCCCTGGTTCTTTCAGTTTATCCAGGTCCCATCTCCTTAAATTCCCACCTCTTTACCGTTTCTTCAGTTTTAGTGTACAGTTCATAATCAATAAATTGTGGTCGGAGTCCACATCTGCCCCTGGAAAAGATTTACAATTTAAAACCTGGTTCCTAAGTCTCAGTTTACCATTAAATAATCTATCTGAAACCTTCCAGTGTCTCCAGTCCTCTTCCACGTATACAACTATCTTTCGTGATTCTTAAACCGGGTGTTAGCTATAATTAAGTTATGCTCTGTGCAAAATTCTACCAGGCGGCTTCCTTTTTCATTTCTTACCCCCACCCTTTGTTCACCTACTACTTTCCCTTCTCTTTCGTTCCCCATTATCGAATTCCATCACCCCTTGTCTATTACATTTCCGTCTCCCTTCACTATCTGAATAATTTCTTTCGTCTCATCATACATTTCTTCAGAGTCTTCATCATCTGCAGAGCTAGCTGGCATATAAACTTTTACTAGTGTGGTAGGCGTGGGTATCGTCTCTATATTGGCTACAATAATGCGTTCAGTATGCTGTTCGTAGTAGCTTACCCGTGTTCCTATTTCTTATTCGTTATTAAACCTACTCCTGCATTACCCCTGTTTGATTTTGTATTTATAACCCCGTATTCACCTGACCAGAAGTCTTGTTCCTCCTGGCACCGAACTTCATTAATTCCTACTAAATCTAATTTTAACCTATCCATTTCCCCTCTTCAGTTTTATAACCTGCCTACCCGGTTAAGGGATCTGACATTCCACGCTCCGATCCGTAGGACGCCAGTGTTGTTTCTCCCGATAACGACGTCGTCCTGAGTAGTTCCGGCCCGGAGATCTGAATGGGGGACTATTTTACTTTCGGAATATTTTATCCAAGAGGACGCCATTATCATTTAACCATACAGTAAAGCTGCATGCCGTTGGGAAAAATTACGGCTGTAGTTTCCCCTTGCTTTCAGCCGTTCGCAGTACGAGCACAGCAAGGCCGTTTTGGTTAAATGTTACAAAGCCAGATCAGTGAATCATCCAGACTTATTAGTTAACAGAATAAATTTGCTCTCCTACACATAGGGCTTCATCACATTAGTCAGAAAGGTTTTGTATACTGTTGTCGTAAGTTTTCCAGATTTTGATAAAGTAATCACCCCATTTCTATAATGCGCCGTATACTCGTTCACCGTTTTCGAATTCTCGATCCATGACATTCCTTAGTCTTCCTTTTAATGCATTTTATGAAAATGCTAATAAATACTGCACACTGGACATTATTTCGGTTCATGTGCAGTGAAAGTAACGCAAAGACTGAAAATTAAGAAAGTGTCCGTATAGGGAGTCAACCCAGTGACGTTCGGATTACCGTGCTGTATTCCTTCCGCTGCGCCCAACGTTGCCTGCAACTTACGCTATCATAAATGGCTCATGCCTGGCCCGACCCCCACCAAAAAGGTTACGTTTTCTACTCACTTGGCCACCTAGAGTGCCCACTTGTGTCTACTTCATTTCTGACTAACAAGTCTCAAATATATCATAACTTTGGAGGAAATCCGTGATGACAGGTTGGTGCGGTCCTCTCGTTAGTGTGTTTATCTAATTATCTGATTTCCAATTTTTATGGAGATTGTCAGTACCAATCTTAAGAAGAGTTCGTGAAAGCGAACACCTCCGTATCCTTTCTTGAATGATTTTTATCTCATCCGTCCTTTTCATCTCTCTAATTATCAATGTTTTTGTTTCAAGATATAAGCTCATGATTGCTCTTATAAACTGTGGTGGATAGCCACTGTCATCCATTATTGCCCATCAGTTTTGATCGAAATTTTTTTTAAACGCTATAAAATAGATGCTGGCTTGAGTATTAAGTTCTCTTTGTTTTTCTATGGCTCTTTTTATTGTAAAAATGTTATTATTACACGAACGTTCTTTTCTAAACGCACTTTCATCTTCTTGGGAAAGTAGCTCAGCTAGAGCTCTTACTCTGTTGCTGAAGATTTTTTTCAGTAGATCTTTAGGCTGTATCCAGTGGCCTAGGCATGGGCCTACTTTGGTGACACCCGGGCCTTATTTACGTACTTCCTCTAACTGGCAAACTCGCCATGTAACACGACAGCACCGCTCTTAGGGCAGTGGTTGTCTGGGTGTAATTGTCTTCTTAGGCGTAAAATGATATTTCCTAAGGGGTTACAGACAAAATAGTTGGATTGTGTTTCAGTAATGAAAGTAAATTATTTTTGGAATATTATTACTATTATCATTGTTTCATAAGATTGTAATACTGCTTACATTAAGTTACCAATAGTTACATTTTTTTTTCAAATACTAGCATTAACATGTGACAATAGGGTAGAGGTTACAGCTTCTGAAATGAATGTATGATCATCATCATCAACTTCACATAATTCACACATACCTGTACTTTGTGCCAAGCATTATGGCAGTAAAACTGACACATGTAGGGGTCTACATCACATATGCTTAAATATCTCATTAAAATTCTTTCTTTGAGCTGTAGGTAGTTCACGCAATGGAGTAGAAATTGCTTCATTTTCCATTTCGCAACAGATAAACGAACTAATCGAAATCACAAGGCAACAGTAAGTAAGTAATGGCAGTAGGACCAACATATTATTATTATTATGATTATTATCTGAGTGGCAGTGGTCAGACACAAAGCACAGGCTCGTTGCTCAAAATGCAGTCAGTCCACAAGCCAGAAGTCAAGTAAAGCGTACACATTGAATATGATTCGATTTTAAGTGAGAATGCAGGGTATTGATGAATCAAGTGACACTAGGGAGAGGAGTGGTGCAGATGAAGCATATTTTGTAACAAGAGTGTACCCCTCAATGTACATAGTTAGCTTCCTTTTCTGAGGAGGAGTTGCATGCAGCACTCGCTATGCATTGCTAATTGCTTCATAATTCTGCAAAAAAAAGTTGTTAGAAAAATTAGCAGTAGGCCTACGAATCATCTCATTGACTCAGTAGTTCGTTACTTAAAACGACACCTACAAAAACTAAATATCATCCATCTTTCGTTATTTTAAACATCAAGCTAACTTTGATTTCATAAGGAACTGTTGTACACAGCGACCATCGACTATTAGGAAGGGGAGGCACACAGCACTCAGTCTCAATTCCATTATTTTTGTTACTCTTACATATCTAGATTTTGGCTATAAATAGGCATCTTCAGTGCATTTGAGTTACAATACAACAAACGTGCGGTAGCACGTGTCATCATACGATCTTACCGGTGTATAGTCAAGTATACACCAGTAAGATCACATGGTGACATGTACTGCCGCAAGTTTGTTGGACTGAACTTGTAATGCACTGAAGATGGCTATTTAGAACCGAAATTTAGATATACAAGTGTAATAAAAACTAATGGGATTGCGACTGAATGCTGCCTGCCTCTGCTTCCTTAAACATAAAAGTATTGAAAGAAAACTCTTTTTCATTCTAAATTTTAGTTAGGTGCTAATGTTGATGATGGTTAAGGGAGGATGGAAGATGTGGGGGCTGCTAGCTAATATCTGATTACTCTAATGGGAAGACTGGGAACCACTCTCTTAGGGTGACATTAATGTTTACAGGGTAACGCACCGATATAATTGGCACTCCTTCCCGACAGGTCAGGTCAACAAATTACCCCTCAAAACACTTGTTTTCAGAATAAATTCATTTTATGTTCCTTCCAACTACAAATGTTTACATTTATTAACGCATCATTAGCGTTGTTTCTTTACGTACGACGTTTCACAGGAGCTGTCGTAAAAACTACCGTTTCCAACTTCTGCACCTCCCCACGGATTTCTTCCGGCGGCCTGACTGAAACCAACTGCAACCGGATTGCTCGCCCGAGAATAGGCTAAAGTCTCTGTAGTTTACACATTCGTTTGTATTGCCCTTTTGAAACAGTGAAATAACCCCCGCTCTGTCACATGAGCTTCGGGGTTTTGCACCTTTTCCGGCACTTGCTGATGAGATGTGACTAGTTAAATGGTTTAATTTATACAGCTCAGTTAAGTACGCTGGCGGAGAGGGTCATTATTCGAGCGGTACAGTAGTACATAATACAGGGTGGACCAAAAATCACTACCCATCGTAAATTAACTGAAGAGGTTCAGAAAGAACCGTTAGAATTCTGAAATAACTGAGCACTTTATTGAAGCTTCAGGATTATTTGTAACATTCATGCTCGATTTGTTTTCCCCCTTTATTGATACATTTCGTCAGACGACCTGGAACGCTTAAGAATAATTATTTACACAGTCGTTTATCAGAACGAATGTCTTCAAAGGCGTTGTAAGTAGCTTCTTTCAAGTCCTCAATACTTTTAGGTTTTGGAGCATTCACTTTAGTTTTAACAAGGCCCCAAAAGAGGAAATACGTTTGTACAAGGCGAGGTGATATGGTGACATGTCCATTGCCCCTCGCCTTCTTATAGCTTCCTCGCCAAATACGTCATCAACGCAGTTTCGTTCAGCTGTTAATTAATGTGGTTCGGCTCCTTCATGCTGAATTTGAAGTGAGCTGGTGTCACCGTAGGTTATTTGCAACCCGGAATGGCATAGACTGTCAACATTTCCAGTTCTCTCCTGTTATTGTTCCATCAAAGAATCAAGGCTCAATTACTGTAGGACGTAAGACACGACCCCATACGGTAACAGCAGGTTAATTGCTTCTAAATAAGTATTCTATGCTTCTCTGTACACCAGTAGGTATAGTTGTGTCTGTTGACACGCTCTGGTGATTCGAAGCTTGCCTCAGCACTCCAAATAATCTTGGAAAACAACTTGTTATCAGCTTCTATTAATTCATTTAGCGTTGTCTCGCGAAATGGAAGCTCGCGATCAGGATCTTATTCCATATAGCCCATGTATGAGACGAGGTATATGATGTTCCAATTCGGCCCTGTGTAAAATTCTGCGCACAGAAGGTCTAGAAACATCCTGTTCGAGACGTAGCCTATGAGTAGACTGGACAAGCGCTTGTAAAACTTTAAGCTTAGTTTTATCACTTATTGGTGGCCTACATGACTTGTGCAATCCACTTCAGATCCAGTTTTCTCAAAACGTTTCCGTAAATTGTGGGTGAAATTACTATTTCACTCATGTTGTTGTTGCTGTGGTCTTCAGTCCTGAGACTGGTTTGATGCAGCTCTCCAAGCTACTCTATCCTGTGTAAGCTTCTGCATCTCCCAGTACCTACTGCAACCTACATCCTTCTGAATCTGCTTAGTGTTATCATCTCTTGGTCTCCCTCTACGATTTTTACCCTCCACGCTGCCCTCCAATACTAAATTGGTGATCCCTTGATGCCTCAGAACATGTCCTACCAACCGATCCCTTCTTCTAGTCAAGTTGTGCCACAAACTCCTCTTCTCCCCAATCCTATTCAATACATCCTCATTAGTTATGTGATCTACCCATCTAATCTACAGCATTCTTCTGTAATAAAACTTTTAGTCAATAGAAAATGTCTTCATAACGTCCTAAAATCAACAATGGACAACGTCAGAGATGTTTGATTTAAATAGTAGTACACTCTGGTGATTATATCTATAATTGTTACGAAATAACAAAATGAGCTTAATGTTTTCAGTGGGTTATGATGGATGGTGACTTTTGGCCCACTTCGTAATGGTTGCGGCGTATGGCGGCACTACAACACCCGTCTTCTCTGAACGTGAACCCTTTGGTGGCGAGCCCAGCCCCGGACACAGAGGGGCAACTTTGGGCGACAGCGAGTGTATCTGCGGCGGCTGCTTACCTGGCGGCGCCCGAACGTCTGGGGCGACCAGAGGCAGCTGGCAACGCCGCCCCCGCCGCCTCCGCCGCCGCCACCGCTTACCTGGGCCGTGGTCTCCACCCCGCGCGCTAATCCCAGCCCTGGGCTACCTGCTATTGCTATCCCTCCCAGGTGTCCCGACCAGACGGACTCGTGTCCATAACATCCACCAACGTCTCAATGTGCCCAGCACCCCTCTAGCTGTGCAACGAAAACTCTTCTAGATCCGATACGCATGCTAACAATCCCTAAGAGAACTAAACCCGCAGTGATCAGTTTATACTTCTTAACTGAAAAACTAAGGACGCGGGTGAAGGTCAGAGAACGTCTGATCCACAGCGCCGATGAAAACTATATCGAGTAATAAATGCGTAAAATCGAAGAAGAAAGTATCTTCTTAAGGAAGATGTAATGCAGGGTTGCACCTAGCGGATATTGTTTTCGCGTAGTACGAAGAGGTAGGGATGTGCTGTTTGGCAGATCATCGATGCTGATTTCGATTTCACCATCGAGACCTAAAGATCATGGCAGATAATAAGCAACCTCAAAATATCGATGCTTTGTTAGTTTGCTATAAAAATCAGTATACACATATATCTAACTTATACTTACTAATAAATAAATATACCAATAATTAATATGGCGACAGATTTCAGATAGGTTATATAATGGTAAGACAGAGATTTAGGAAGAAGGTTTTAAATTGTAAGACATCTCCAGGGGCAGATGTGGACTCTGTCCACAATCTATTGGTTATGAACTGTAGATTAAAATTGAAGAAACTGCAAAAAAGTGGGAATTTAAGGAGATGGGACCTGGATAAACTGACTAAACCAGAGGTTGTACAGAGTTTCAGGGAGAGCGTAAGGGAACAAATGGCAGGAATGGGGGAAGGAAATACTGTAGAAGATGAATGGGTAGCTTTGAGGGATGAAGTAGTGAAGGCAGCAGAGGATCAAGTAGGTAAAAAGTCGAGGTCTAGTAGAAATCCTTGAGTAACAGAAGAAATATTGGATTTAATTGATGAAAGGAGAAAATATAAAAATGCAGTAAATGAAGCAGGCAAAAGGGAATACAAACATCTCAAAAATGAGATCGACAGGAAGTGCAAAATGGCTAATAGGGATGGCTAGAGGATAAATGTGAGGATGTAGAGGCTTATCTCATTAGGGGTAAGATAGATACTGCCTACAGGAAAATTAAAGAGACCTTTGGAGAAAAGAGAACCACTTGTATGAGTATTAAGAGCTCAGATGGAAACCCAGTTCTAAGCAAAGAAGGGAAGGCAGAAAGGTGGAAGGAGTATATAGAGGGTCTACACAAGGCCGATGTACTTGAGGGCAGCATTATAGAAATGGAAGAGGACGCAGATGAAGATGAAATGGGAGATATCATACTGCGTGAAGAGTTTGACAGAGCACTGAGAGACCTGAGTCGAAACAAGGCCCCGGGAGTAGACAACATTCCATTAGAACTACTGACGGCCTTGGGAGAGCCAGTCCTGTCAAAACTCTACCATCTGGTGAGCAAGATGTATGAGACAGGCGAAATACCCTCAGACTTCAAGAAGAACATAATAATTCCAATCCCAAAGAAAGCAGGTGTTGACAGGTGTGAAAATTACCGAACTATCAGTTTAATAAGTCACGGCTGCAAAATACTAACGCGAATTCTTTACAGACGAACGGAAAAACTAGTAGAAGCCGACCTAGGGGAAGATCAGTTTGGATTCCGTAGAAATATTGGAACACGTGAGGCAATACTGACCCTAAGACTTATCTTGGAAGCTAGATTAAGGAAAGGCAAACCTACGTTTCGAGCATTTGTAGACTTGGAGAACGCTTTTGACGATGTTGACTGGAATACTCTCTTTCAAATTCGGAAGGTGGCAGGGGTAAAATACAGGAAGAGAAAGGCTATTTACAATTTGTATAGAAACCAAATGGCAGTTATAAGAGTTGAGGGGCATGAAAGGGAAGCAGTGGTTGAGAAGGGAGTGAGACAGGGTTTCAGCCTCTCCCCGATATTATTCAATCTGTATATTGAGCAAGCAGTGAAGGAAACAAAAGAAAAATTCGGAGTAGGTATTAAAATCCATGGAGAAGAAATAAAAACTTTGAGGTTCGCCGATGACATTGTAATTCTGTCAGAGACAGCAAAGGACTTGGAAGAGCAGTTGAACGGAATGGATAGTGTCTTGAAAGGAGGATATAAGATGAACATCAACAAAAGGAAAACGAGGATAATGGAATGTAGTCGAATTAAGTCTGGTGATGCTGAGGGTATTAGATTAGGAAATGAGACACTTAAAGTAGTAAATGAGTTTTGCTATTTGGGGAGCAAAATAACTGATGATGGTCGAAGTAGAGAGGATATAAAATGTAGACTGGTAATGGCAAGGAAGCGTTTCTGAAGAAGAGAAATTTGTTAACATCGAGTATAGATTTAAGTGTCAGGAAGTCGTTTCTGAAAGTATTTGTATGGAGTGTAGCTATGTATGGAAGTGAAACATGGACGATAAATAGTTTAGACAAGAAGAGAATAGAAGCTTTCGATATGTGGTGCTACAGAAGAATGCTGAAGATTAGATGGGTAGATCACATAACTAATGAGGAGGTGTTGAATAGGATTGGGAAGAAGAGGAGTTTGTGGCACAACTTGACTAGAAGAAGGGATCGGTTGGTAGGACATGTTCTGAGGCATCAAGGGATCACCAATTTAGTATTGGAGGGCAGCGTAGAGGGTAAAAATCGTAGAGGGAGACCAAGAGATGAATACAGCATGCAGATTCAGAAGGATGTAGGTTGCAGTAGGTACTGGGAGATGAAGAAGCTTGCACAGGATAGAGTAGCATGGAGAGCTGCATCAAACCAGTCTCAGGACTGAAGACCACAACAACAACAACAATTAATATTATGTACCTCACAACTTTTTGTCTAGAGATTGTAAAAATAACATTTTTTGATGACGTTCCCCTTCATTCAGTTGCATTGTTGACAGATCATATCCTGCCACTGAGATCAGTCTTTCAATACCTGACGATGAGGCTATCATTTTGCAGCTCAAATGCTTCAGTGTAGTTTTTTGTGTCTTGGAGCAGGTAGTATTGACGATGTGACTCCATTATGGAGGGGCTAAGATTAGAAGTTATACAAGTGCTTGCTGAAGCAAACTGAGTAATTAACTGCCAAACTTTAATGACTATTTATAAATTATGTGAGTTAGTATTGAAACATCAGACTTTTTTGTAATGGTCAGTTAGTCCTTGTATATCTGTAGTTATGGATCGAGATTGTTGTGCTTTTGTATTATTTTTTGCAATACTTTAATAATATTTATACGCCTTGCATCTTAAATCTTTTTAGAGTGGAACAGGTACAAATACAAAACCGTTTTCTTTATTGTGCTTTATTCTGAAGAATATTTTGGTAAAACATACATGAACACATAGTAGGAAACATGTTAGCTATGAACCAAGAATATGTGCTTATTAATGCATAATTAATATAACAAACTGAAAAACAAGACTGAAGACTGTCTTTCCCGGGCAACACTCGCGATTCTGTACCACTGCATAGCGTATTTTTCATTTTCCCTTGTTCACTTATTTGAAAACGTCATCTTCTTTCTTCACTCCCTCTTCTTACGCCTATGATAAATGCTGTGTGGGAATGGGATGTATTGTTATAGAAATAATAAATTGGAGGGATTTAGTTCCTTATTTCCACTTCTCAAACGTAATTTCATACTCATCGTTATTTCCACTTCTCAAATTTCATTTCATACTCATCTTGATGTAAAGAGTGCAGAAGAAGTATTGATGAGGGATGAGAGACCAGTATTGGATCTCCTAAAATCTGCTTCAGTAAAATCAAGACTAGGTTTTAGTGAATACTTGAACCGTATTGTTGTAAGATTTTCTTTTCTGACTCAGATTCACCTGGTATTCCTCCATTGTATACCCTTTCCTTGAATGGCTTTAGCAACTTTGTCCTTTGCTGTGGCATCCATGGCTTTCATTGAAAGTAAGTTTTTCTGTTTTCATTTCCAATACGGAGAACTTTAGGCTGACCTTCTTCATTGTTTCCATCCGAATTTTGAGTAACAGATACATATACATCAAGTGTCCAGGAGCAAAGAACTTGGGATCTATTGTGTCAAAATGCTGATTTTTGTCTCGATATGTACATCCACCATTTCAAAAGAGGGCCTAAACATGCATTAAATATTACTATAAGTAATCTTAAAAACACTACTTTCAAGAAAATGATTACCTTAAGCTTCATTAAACATAGCAGCAATTCTTTCACCGCCTTTCACTTCAACTAGTTGTCTTCTAAATGCAGTCCAGACATTAGCTTAGAACCTAAACTTTATCCTCATGGAGTTTGTAACTAGGCTGGAAATCGCTTGAACTGCTTTTACTCTGAAGAGGTGCACACTTTAGTTAACAAATGTGTGTTTTGATCATTTTCTTCTGAAATGTGATTTCAGCCCATCAATTATAACGCATCTTGTTTCAGATATGGTAGGCGATCATTTACATCATAACCAAACTGTGATTGTCCGTTATTGTGATTCAGTTGTATTCGAGGATTGACTTGATTATTCTTGCCCATACGCTATCTTCTCCCATTGTGTTTTCCAATTTTCGGACTATGAGATCTCTTTCCAGTAGGTCAAAGGCTTTGGGTAAGTCTATGAACACTGTGTAGAACATTTGTTTCTTTTGTAGCGCTTCGTCGATGTTGTTTAGAAGTATCCTGACTGCTGTAAGGCCGTTTCTGGTTCTGGGAGGTGGCTGTGATTTTTGGTGTAATTATCTTTGAAAACATCTTGAACTGAATATTTTCTAGGGTTATGCCTCTGTAATTGTTTGTGTCCGTTGGGTCTCCACTACCTCTGCAGAGAAATTTTATTATCGAGTGTCTCCATTGGGTCGGAATTCTTCCAAGTTCCAGGCATTTGTTGAATAGTTTGATCCATATGTGTTGGAGAGCCTCTTTCACGTCTTGTACATGTTCAATACATACATTATATCTCGTATTATTCAACATACTAGTTACTGGGAGAACTTTACTGCTTAGAATGTGCTTTCCTACGCAGACTGCACGAGTAGTCACTCACATAGGCTCAATATGTCACAACATCTGCCTGATCTTTAATAGCTACGGCTGCTAACATACATGGTGCACTAGTAAGGCCATTAATGATGTTATTAATCAATGGACTCAGCTACAAAAACCTTCACTCATAAAGATCAATTAATTCCATCTAGTGGATACTTCTTGAAACAGTTTGGGATGTGATTTTTTTCTTACCTCATCACTTGCTGCTACACTTTGTCCAAACCACATAACAATCATTTTCACAGCAGTAATCAACCAACGCAATTTGTAAGTATATTCAATTGATCTTTCTGCTATCAAATTCGGCGTATGGGCAAAACACGATACATGACTTTTTCTTGCAAACCCTTTTCTGCTCTTTTAACCACTTCACTGATTGTCATTGTTAGACACGTTCAAAAAATTATTCGTTTAAATGATGAGTAAATTATATACTGTGATAACTTGTAGTCTGCTATATTTACCAGCATCTGATGTCAATATTTTGTCCTTATCATCGATGTTACGACGTTGCGAGGACTTCAGTATTGATACCTAGCACAGACTTTAAAACCACCATTATGGATATCATGTAAGTATTGAATATTATCGAAAATCCCTGCGAAGATGCACCACTAACAATGACAACATAAATCACAACAATAACAGTTGATGAAGGAAGACTGGAGCTTAAAGCGACGTTGACGACGCTATTTCGTAACGGTTTGAAAATATGTGTAAAGTTCGTTATAAGTCGCAAAGTCTTCTCAACCCCAAATACTGGATGACTAAAGTATGAGTATTCACGTGTCAAGGGCTACACGGCTTTCTCACGCCCTCACCAACCCTTGGATAGGTAGGGGGTTCTTAACCCCACATCGACGATTGCCACACAATAAGCTATACGTGTATCAAATTTGGTTTAAATTGGTCACGTGACACAACCACTCCTTCCAGCAAACGTCGAGCCTCTCCAGGTCTTTCTGCGTTTCACCACAATTTTCTGGCGTCGCAACTTCTCTTTATACAACAGCGAAAAGCCTCTTGGAACATCCATCGTTGTCTACTACGTGAACAGGATGTTTCTAGACCTTCTGTGCGCAGAATTTTACACAGGGCCGAATTCTAACATCATATACCTCGTCTCATACATGGGCTATATGGAAGAAGATCCTGATCACGAGCTTCCATTTCGCGAGACAACGCTAAATGAATTAATAGAAGCTGATAACGAGTTGTTTTCCAAGATTATTTGGAGTGATGAGGCAAGCTTCGAATCACCAGAGCGTGTCAACAGACACAACTATACCTACTGGTGTACAGAGAAGGATAGAAATCTTATTTAGAAGCAATTAACCTGCTGTTACCGTATGGGGTCGTGTCGTACGTCCTAGAGTAATTGAGCCTTGGTTCTTTATGTGAAAAGTAATGACCCTGTAACTCTCGTCACCCGTAGTTACTTCTACGTCTGAAGACTTCTCTCCGTTCAGAATGACATGCTCTATTTTGTTTGCTAGAAGTTCCTCAGACCAGTCACGCAATTGGTCTGATATTCCGTGCGTTCGTCTTTTGTTGATTAGGTGGCAGTGCGAACCTGCATCGAATGGCTCTCGAGAGTCAAGGAACACAGTATATGAGCACCGATATTGCTTTCTGTATCCCCCGGATGAACAGGGCGAGTTGCGACTGCGGTGTATCGTATCGCGACATTGCTGCTCGCGTCGATCGAGATCCAATGACTGTTAGCAGAATATGGAATCGGCGGGTTCAGGAGGGTAATACGGAACGCCGTGCTGGATCCCAACGGCCTAGTATCACTAGCAGTCGAGATGACAGGCATCTTATCCGCATGACTGTAACGGATCGTGCAGCCACGTCTCGATCGCTGAGTCAACAGATGGGGACGTTTGCAACACAACAACCATCTGCACGAACAGTTCGACGACGTTTGCAGCAGCATGGAGTATCAGCTTGGAGACCGTGGCTGCGGTTACTCTTGACGCTGCATCACAGACAGGAGTGCCTGCGATGGTGTCCTCAACGACGTACCTGGGTGCAGGAATGGCAAAACGCCATTTTTTCGGATGAATCCAGGTTCTGTTTACAGCATCATGATGGTCGCTCCCGTATTTGGCGACATCGCGGTGAACGCACATTGGAAGCGTGTATTCGTCATCACCATACTGGCGTATCACCCGGCGTGGTGATATGGGGTGCCATTGGTTACACGTCTCGGTCACCTCTTGTTCGCATTGACGGCACTTTGAACAGTGGACGTTACATTTCAGATGTGTTACGACCAGTAGCTCTACCCTTCATTCGATCCCTGTGAAACCCTACATTTCAGCAGGATAATGCACGACCGAATGTTGCAGGTTCTGTACGGGCCTTTCTGGATACAGAAAATGTTCGACTGCTGCCGAGGTCAGCACATTCTCCAGATCTCTCACCGATTGAAAACGTCTGGTCAATGGTGGCCGAGCAACTGGCTCGTCACAATACGCCAGTGACTACTCTTGATGAACTGTGGTATCGTGTTGAAGCTACATGGGCAGCTGTACCTGTACACGCCATCCAAGCTCTGTTTGACTCAATGCCCAGGCGTATCAAGGCCGTTATTATGGCCAGAGGTGGTTGTTCTGATTTTTCAGGATCTATGTACCGAAATTGCGTGAAAATGTAATCACATGTCGGTTCTAGTAAAATATATTTGTTTAATCAATACCCGTTTATCATCAGCATTTCTGCTTGATGTAGCAGTTTTAATGGCCAGTAGAGTAGCAAACATTTTAAAGGTCTCCACAGTGACGGCTAATGTTTTAAGTTGTGTGGCAGTTTATTATGTTGCAAATAAAGTACATAAATTTATGCAACTTAATGAAATGCAAAAAAATTAATTCCAACAATGAGAACCACGCACTACTCGTCGATACATTGTCACTGTTCGTAATACACCGTGGAACTTGCAATATTCGAACAGTCTAACTTTTTCCTTTATAACGTTCACATAAAAATTCAGTTTAAGCCATGTAGTAAATAAAAAATATCGGTTGTAAAATTGTCCGTGTTTTCTTACCGCGCAGTACTAGAATGATTGACGCTACTACACACCCACTGACTGTCACAGTTCGACTGCAGCTATCAGTATCACTCTCATGCTACAGTTTATACAACAGCGCAGCATATTATACTTGGTGCATTTAACAAAAGGGTTACAAAGAAAATCAAACATAAGGTGAACCTTTGCATACGAATTTAATAAGAGATTCTTGTAGCGAAACATAGTCACATTTCTTACTATAGAATAAAACAAAAAAACATTCTATGCCGTCAAAAATTTATGTGCAGAGTAAAAAGGAAGCACAGTAAAAGAAAGCAGCAAAATGCATTTCTCCCCGTTAGCAATATCTTCACATCTATGCTCCATTTCATCACGAGGTGTTCCCTAGAACGTCTCGAGATAAAATGTTTACACCAGATACGATACATCAAGCGTATCAATTTTAAATACTGAAGATTAGATTCCTGACAACAATCATCTGTCGTCAAATATAAAGGACATTCAATAAGTAAGGTTGGTTTTATTCAGGATTCCAATACACCATATTATTCCCCACTCTTCTGGCTACAAAACACTATTTTTCAACATAACCTCTGTACAGTGCGACTGGCTTGTGCCACCTGACTGGGAGGGTGTTTATGCCCGTGTGGCACCATTCTCCTGGTCGACAACGGATGCAACGTCCTGCTACAACAATGACTTCCCCGTCAACCACGTACTGCTTCCCACGGTGTGCATACTTCATCGGGGCAAACAGAGGAAATAGGAATGTGCGAGATTTGGACTGTAGGGACGATGAGGAAGAAAACTCCATTGAAGTTTTGTGAGTTTCTCTCGGGTGCACGGACTTGTGTGAGGCCTATCGTTGTCGTGGAGAAGGAGAAGTTCGTAGGCTTTTTACGACGATGAACACGCTGAAGTTGTTTCTTCAGTTTTCCGAGACTACCGCAATACACTTTAGAGTTGATCGTTGCACCATGGTGGAGGACATCAAAAACAATAACACTTCACAGTCCCCGAAGAACGTCGGAATGCGGCTTCGAACTTCTACTTCGGAGGAGAGGTGCTATGACGCCACTCCGTGGATTGCCGTTCTACATCTACATCTACATTTATACTCCGCAAGCTACCCAGCGCTGTGTGGCGGAGGGCACTTTACGTGCCACTGTCATTACCTCCCTTTCCTGTTCCAGTCGCGTATGGTTCGCGGGAAGAACGACTGTCTGAAAGCCTCCGTGCGCGCTCTAATCTCTCTAATTTTACATTCGTGATCTCCTCGGGAGGTGTAAGTAGGGGGCAGCAATAGATTCGATACCTCATCCAGAAACGCACCCTCTCGAAACCTGGCGAACAAGCTACACCCCGATGCAGAGCGCCTCTCTTGCAGATTCTGCCACTTGAGTTCGCTAAACATCTCCGTAACGCTATCACGGTTACCAAGTAACCCTGTGACGAAACGCGCCGCCCTTCTTTGAATCTTCTGTATCTCCTCCGTCAACCCGATCTGGTACGGATCCCACACTGGTGAGCAATACTCAAGTATAGGTCGAACGAGTGTTTTGCAAGCCACCTCCTTTGTTGATGGACTACATTTTCTAAGGACTCTCCCAATGAATCTCAACCTGGTACCCGCCTTACCAACAATTAATTTTATATGATCATTCCACTTCAAATTGTTCCGTACACATACTCCCAGATATTTTACAGAAATAACTGCTACCAGTGTTTGTTCTGCTATCATATAATCATTCAATAAAGGATCCTTCTTTCTATGTATTCGCAATACATTACATTTGTCTATGTTAAGGGTCAGTTGCCACTCCCTGCTCCAAGTGCCTATCCGCTGCAGATCTTCCTGCATTTCGCTACAATTCTCTAATGCTGCAACTTCTCTGTGTACTACAGCATCATCCGCGAAAAGCCGCATGGAACTTCCGACACTATCTACTAGGTCATTTATATATATTGTGAAAAGCAATGGTCCCATAACATTCCCCTGTAGCACGCCAGAGGTTACTTTAACGTCTGTAGACGTCTCTCCATTGAGAACAACATGCTGTGTTCTGTTTACTAAAAACTCTTCAATCCAGCCACACATCTGGTCTGATATTCCGTAGGCTCTTACTTTGTTTATCAGGCGACAGTGCGGAACTGTATCGAACGCCTTCCGGAAGTCAAGAAAAATAGCATCTACCAGGGAGCCTGTATCTAATATTTTCTGGGTCCCATGAACAAATAAAGCGAGTTGGGTCTCACACGGCCGCTGTTTCCGGAACCCATGTTGATTCCTACAGAGTAGATTCTGGGTTTCCAAAAACGACATGATACGCGAGCAAAAAACATGTTCTAAAATTCTACAACAGATCGACGTCAGAGATATAGGTCTATAGTTTTGCTCATCTGCTCGACGACCCTTCTTGAAGACAGGGACTACCTGTGCTCTTTTCCAATCATTTGGAACCTTCCGTTCCTCTAGAGACTTGCGGTACATGGCTGTTAGAAGGGGGGCAAGTTCTTTCGCGTACTCTATGTAGAATCGAATTGGTATCGCGTCAGGTCCAGTGGACTTTCCTCTGTTGAGTGATTCCAGTTGCTTTTCTATTCCTTGGACACTTATTTCGATGTCAGCCATTTTTTCGTTTGTGCGAGGATTTAGAGAAGGAACTGCAGTGCGGTCTTCCTCTGTGAAACAGCTTTGGAAAAAGGTGTTTAGTATTTGAGCTTTACGCGTGTCATACTCTGTTTCAATGCCATCATCATCAAGGAGTGTCTGGATATGCTGTTTCGAGCCACTTACTGATTTAACGTAAGACCAGAACTTCCTAGGATTTTCTGTCAAATCGGAACATAGAATTTTACTTTCGAATTCACTGAACGGTTCACGCATAGCCTTCCTTACGCTAACTTTGACATCGTTTAGCTTCTGTTTGTCTGAGAGGTTTTGGCTGCGTTTAAACTTGGAGTGAAGCTCTCTTTGCTTTCGCAGTAGTTTCCTAACTTTGTTGTTGTACCACGGTGGGTTTTTCCCGTCCCTCACAGTTTTACTCGGCACGTACCTGTCTAAAACGCATTTTACGATTGCCCTGAACTTTTTCCATAAACTACATATATACTTCGCTAGCCACCAAGCGGTGTGTGGCGGAGGGCACAATTAGCGCCAAAGTCATATTCTCCCCCCCTCCTGTTCCACTCGCGGATCACGCGAGGGAAAAACGAGTCTTAACGCCTCTGTACGAGCTCTTATTTCCCTTATCTTTGAATGGTGATCATTGCGCGATTTGAAAGTTGGTGGTAATAACATATGCTCTACATCCTCGGTGAAGATCGGATTTCGCAATTTAGTGAGCAGCCCCTTCTGTTTAGCACCTTCTATCTGCAAGTGTCACCCACTTCAAACTTTCTATGACATTTGTAACGCTCTCGCGATGGCTAAATGTACCAGTCACGAATCTTGCCGCTCTTCTTTGGACCTTCTCAATCTCTTGAATCAGACCCAACTGGTAACTGTCCCATACAGACGAACAGTACTCCAAGACTGGACGAACTAACGTATTTCCTTTGTTGAAGGACTGCATCGCTTAAGGATTCTACCAATAAACCCCAATCTAGAGTTCGCCTTACCCGTATCTTGTGTAATCTTATCATTCCATTTGAGATCATTTCGAATAGTCACACCACAGATACTTGACGGACGTTACCGCTTCCAAAGACTGGGCTTTTATTTTGTACTCGTACAGTAATGGGGATTTTCACTTTGTAATACGCAGTTGGTTATACTTACTAATATTGAGAGATAACAGCCAATCATTACACCACGCATTTGTTTTCTGCAAATCCCCACTGATTTGTTCACAACTTTCGTGTGATACTACTTTCCTGTAGACTACAGCATCATCGGCAAACAGTTCAGGCCGCTGTCAATACCATCTGTTTCCGGTTGGATGTGATGGACCCAAGTTTCGTCGCCTTTGGCGATATTCCACAAAAAATTGTCACGATCAGTCTTCTTACGCACAAGCAATTCCGCACGGACGGTGTTCGTTTCTCTTTATGGTTTTCTGTTAGGCAGCGACGAACCCGGCGGGCACACCTCTAAGTACCATAACTGGTTGACGAATGTGTCACCACTGTCAACAGAGACTTTCAGTTGTGCTGCGGGATGTTTAATGGTGATCTGTCGATCACCTCGAACGAGTGTGTCTGCATGTTCCAACGCTGCTGTAATCACAGCTGTGTGGAGCCGGCCGGGACGCGGGAGATTGGACAGCCTTGTGCGAACTTGCTGCGATGATGACATACGCCTCGCCCAACGATTCGCCGTGCTTTTGTTCACTACCAATTTCCGTAGACATTCTGCAAGCGCCAATGAGTATGTGCGATGCTCTGGTTTTCCGCCAAAAGAAACTCAATGACAGCTCTCTGTTTGGAACGCACATCTGTTGCAGACGCCATTTTGAAGGTCACCCATAGCACCGCCAACTATCAGATCTTCATGAAACTATAGGGGCGGAAGTGAGAATATTCCATTATGTCCAACAAGCAACAAATTCCTGATTTTGTCACCGGAAACTGGCCGAGAAAAAAAACGTGGTTAGCAATGTTAGGTGAACGGTTCTACACTGTTGATTAAGATGAAATTTACGTAACAATAATGGAAACAGTATCTTACAGCCTTCTTACAGAATGATTGGTTTAGTTTATGGCCTCAGAATTACCATTAAGAAATGTATGAATTGTTGCAATGTAGATAATCACGCAAAACAAATAATTACAATACATTTATACCTTATCATTCAAGAGAAGTGTAGTTATTTCCTCGCCGACGGTAAACGTCACATTTCATCAAACACATTTGTCCATTATGGCTCTGTTATCGTTGATTCCCAGTTATAGTAATTTAGTGTACTTAATGCACTCAAACAATATATCCCATAACAAATTATTGTTGCATATATCTTCCTTATTTCTATTTTATATATCTTGTAAGTTACTGCTCATCAGCGTGCTATAACAACTCAAATCTGATTACCAAAGTTACTAATTAAATGTTTCATAATACTACCAAGCGTCTTCCACCACGAGTCAGCTCACTTTTCATTACAAAATCAATATGTGAAGCCACTATACTACAAAATTATGTACGCAAGAACTCATCTTTAAATGTCTCCTTCAGTTAAGTCACCAGTACTGGAAGTGGGTCAGCTAACTGGATCCAAGTACTACAGTTTTTACCTGCACCATTCATCAAATCCAGTTTCTTTGTTTGTGCCACTCTTGCCTTGTATGGCTTCAAATATACCAAATTTCTATTTATTTTACATTCATAACATTTCTTCATGACCACTAGTTTTCTTTCCACCACTTATCACACTTTTTCTCATTAGCAACCCAAATTAACTCATCCCCAGAAGGGAAAGGTAATTTATCCTCCACAGAACACGAAGATCTCTCACCCTTCATAAATCCTGTCACATCAAGCACTGTTCATCACATGTTCTGTGTTCTCTACAATATTTTTCCAAGAATTATTGTTGTTGCTGCAGTATGTGCAGCGTAGCCTGCTGATTTCCCTTACGTGATGGGCTGCTGGATTCCCTGCTAGGTGATAAGTTGAAGTATATAACACGGTTATTCCCAGGTTGACATTTTTTTACGTCTGAAATGTGGTCCATTATTGAAAAGTACGGCTTTAGGTTTCCCAGATGTGAAGTATATGACAGTCCTGTCTCTAAGTTTAGCTATGGGTGAGGGAAACAGTTCTAAGAGATGTACTCTTTGTAACTTTGGCCGTAAATTTATATAACTTGGTTCGAGAAAATGTGATGAAAGAAATTTTGGTTATTTATACTCAAAAGGATGCATTTCACTTATGAAGTTAAAGAAGAAACGATGTCGGGAACTAGTAATGAACACCAAAAGAATATAAATAGCAAAAAGAAACCCATGACTAATTTCATAAGTAATGATGGAAAAAGGCTGGAATTTTGATCGACTACAGCTGCGAAAGCCAAATAAACTCACAGTTGGTCATGAGTATGCGGTAATATGACGTTCTACTGAATGTAAACATAGTTTGCGTCGTCAGACATTTGTCAGACTTAAAGTTCCACCATTGTAGAGCCTCCCACCAACAGCAAATAAGCAGCCATGTTACGATTGTTCGGTGGTCGGAATCTAACGGTGGATGCTATAACCTACCGATTTACCGCACGCCACACTCAAAATGTAAATTTGCATAATTGGAACACTCCACACTTCTATTACAAATCACCTCATCAAAAGATATATGTAAACACATGCAATAAAAGCTATGTCAAAATAAAAGAGAAAAATGGAGATAGTGAATAGCAGAGACTACAGTTTATGATGGGTCAGCAGTTCAAAACAGATTACGAACACTTTTACATAAACTACATTTATTTCGAAAAAAATATTGAGATCCTTGTCCTGAAAGAAAATGGAATTACGACTGGTTCTGCTTGTAGAGCGACCATTATTTATTTCAGCTTATGCTTACGTGTTTTGGTACACTGTGACATCGACAGCAGCTCGTCGGTGCTGGCGATATGATTAAAGTGGCACCATCAGTAGTGGAATTCCACCAGACATCTCATTTTGTTGATATAGGATTCTCCAGACTCTAATATTATCGTGCCAGTTTCACAAACAGTAAAACGTTTACAAGTCTCCATTGCGACGGTTAATCTTTTATTGAAAGTGGCAGTTCATTAAGTTGCAAATAAAACACATAAGCAAGTCAAATGTTAAACAATTTGAGTCTAACAATGAGAAACACTGAATACTCGTGGATGCATTGTCACTGTTGTTCATAATACTCTGCGAAGATCACAGTATTCGTACTTTCCAACATTTTCTTTTATAATGTTCACATCAAAATTCAATTTAAACCATGTCCAATTATTCCTAAAACTTTAACATATTTGTGTAAACTAGCGAAGATTGATTACAAATACACAACTTGATATTTCATCAGCTTGTTATTAAAACTGCTATGTGCGTATAGAACATAAGAAACTTGCCTCTGAATTGTATACACACATACACGAACGCACGCGCGCACGCACACACACACACACACACACACACAAGTGTGTTTGTGATGGTAATGGTGGTCGGTTTACAGTGTGGAGAATAATGGTCACAGGAGAATGATGGTCAGTTCAGAATGATGGCCGGCAGAGAATGATGGTCAGGGGAAAAAATCGTCAGTTTACAGGTGACTACTACTGCCCTCTGGATACTGTATGTTAGCTAGACAAATATATTCCCAAAACTTCTTTACGCTACATGAATTGTTTTCGTTGTTGCTTTTTTCGATCAGTGTGTTACATACCGTGAAAATAAAATGGTTACGTGATATGGAACCACTCTGTCACTTAAAACTTGTATATAGAATGGTTGATGGCAAACTATATTATGTTGTAACCTTTATTTTACTAGTTTGGGGGGAGGGGTGGCTTGAGTAACATTTTTAGTTTCCAAAAATCTCATTAAAAATGTGTACGAATGACTTATTTGCCTGGTCTACTTGTCACTAAGAATGGGATGTGGTGAGATGGAGGTGTGGATATAAATTTTAAGGCGTTCGAGAAGATTCATTTTCTTTTCTTTGTGCAGTATCTGCAGGTTGTCTGTAATGGTTGCAGCTGAGCGACCATGTTCTTTCAGATGTGTTACAAAAATGTATTTATGAAAGTTGTTAAGCCAGAGTGCATCCATGTGTTTCCAGTACCTTATAGAGACACTTCTTTCTTCCTGGCATGTGTAGAAATGTGAGCAATTGTCACATGAAAGTTTGTAAATACTTGATAGGCTGACATCGGCTACAGTGAATGATGTCCTATTGTAGCTTATTCTTAGTGCTAAAGGATATTTGAATACCACTGTTATGGTAAAAGGGATGTGAGAAAATGTGTGGATGTGGTGTTGCTAATCTGATTTTGGAGGTGTGCACTGATTCTTTTTGATTTTGTTGTTACGTTTATCAATTATTCCTGGTTTGTATCTATTCTTTTGATAGTGTCATTTTCTTTTTTTTCACCAAGAGGACTGAGTGGGACTTTGTGTATACGATTAAGTTTAGAGGGGAAGAATGTCATTTTGTGTTGTATTGTGTGACAGGAAAAGATGTTTACGGCAACATCAATGGTAGTGGGTTTACATTAAATTTGAAAGGTATGTTTGTTATTTACATTGTAAATTGTAAGATCAACAAAAATAATTCCTTTATATATTTGATGTTATACATCGAAGTTAATATTGTTAAGCATGCTACCAAAAGTATTTGTGAGTTTTTCAATCTCCTTAGCTGTACAATTGTACAGCATAATTGTAGCACCACTATAGCTTTTGCCATAATTTATTTTTATTTTATCTGTAAGCTAACATTCTGATCTGAACAGCTGATTAATGTAAATGTCTGGAAGGATTCCCTCCAAACTGCTGCTCACTGCAGGGGCATCTTCTTACTTGTAAATTATGTTGTTGAAAGAGTAGTGATTATGTGAGAGGATTAGTTGTAGTAGTTGTAGTAGTTCACTGAGTTCAAATATCTCAGCCTTGGATAACTTTGTTTTAATTATTTGGATTTTGTCATGAACAGGCATATTGGTGTGACGTTTACTATGCCCATTGTAGCAAATTTGCCACCCACTGGTATTGGTATGTATTTGGTACCTTCTATGAGATCATAGCTATTCTTAAGTGAGAAATTGTTTTTGTAAGTACAAAAATTTCTGAGAATGTCTTTTAGCTTCTTGCTAATAAAATATTTCTGGGGTTAACTATAGGACATATAGCACTATGAGGCTAACGAATTTTCGATTGTGAACGTCATTTTGGTGATGACAGCTTGATGACAAGGTGTTTTAGGACATCAGTGTCAGATAACATTGAATCAGCAGATTTCAGTAGTTTCCTTAGCTAGGCTTGAAATATGGGCATCAAATATGCAGCAGCAGTCTACTATCCTCCTCCAGAACACACAGTTTTATTGATTTTGCTCAGTGACCTTTTTATGTTATTTTTCTGTAATTTTATATATTCTCAGTCCGTTTCTGTAATTTCTCTGGATTTTCCCAATTTTACGTATTTCCCTCAATTTTTACGTATCTCACACCAATTTTTCTTGATTATACCAGGTTTACCTCGAATTTTACCGATTTTATGTCATTTTCCATATTTTTTCACAGATTTACATATGTATATGGTCAAACTGCCGATATACCCACGTGCTGTTTGATTTTATACGAGAATGTCTGTGCATCTTATACACCAACCTACTAAAAATCCAAGTCCTGCTCTCTCCCCGATAATACACTTCCATGCATTTAGGGTAGGACGAACATGAAAAGTATAGTAACAGACGCTTCGTACC
Source organism: Schistocerca piceifrons (assembly GCF_021461385.2). Classification (NCBI taxonomy): domain Eukaryota; kingdom Metazoa; phylum Arthropoda; class Insecta; order Orthoptera; family Acrididae; genus Schistocerca; species Schistocerca piceifrons. The sequence goes on along the minus strand of NC_060139.1, from coordinate 129,214,595 downwards.
TATATGAAACTAAAGACTCGATTTACGTCTGAGATGAGCAGAGAAATGGACTACTTCACATACATCTTCGTTCATATGGAGGAGAGTACCAGAACAGGTGTTCCACCAAGGGATGTGTTTCAGCCGACATGAGTGGGAAGTCCTCTGGTGACTGTGGTTTAAAGAGGCTTGCTGTTAATGATCACAGGTAGATAGTGCCCTAAGTCGCACACGTAACACGCAGTTGTATACACGTCGATCGCAGGTTATACCACACAACTGATACGCCCCGAGGAAACATCGAAAAAAAGGGTGAATGCTGATAAATGGCCTGTAGCAACATATCCCTCTTTTCCTTTCAACCAATCACTCCATCTACTTTCTGTAGTCCTTTAACATGGATCTTTGTCACTTTAGAGGCAGATGGCTCTCTTTTCCAGGAAAGCATCAAAGACAGCAGTCAACTTGCACGTATCACTATTACCTCAACGGAAGTACAGTAGAACATTGTTAAAAAAAACATACAGCAACCGTTTGCTTGCTGACACTGCAAGCTTCTGATTGGCCAGTGATGGAAGTCGCTCCCACAGGCCAGTGTAAAGTTTTGTCACCTGTAGTGTAGGAGGACCTCATCCCACAGACTATCAGCTGCAACAGAGGGTCCCTGTGTCGTTGTTTGATACATTGTTTTTTTTATGTTTTAACACATCCAAGCAGTGTATGAGTACAGCTACATACACCACCATCATTTTGATTTTCCACCACGACTTTGAGGGCTGTGTCAGGTGCTACACCAACATCAAGACGTTTTGATCAGTTGGCACTCACAGAAAAGTGGACATCACACAGTATAAATTAAGCTGCTGCTGCTTCCACAATGCACAGGATGTCTGAAATAAAAGAGAGGGGCGCTGCTTTATATTGACAAAAAAAATAAATGCAGAAGACACGGTAACATATGGAAAGTAGAAGAGTTTTGTTGCATCGTGGGGTGTTTCAGACTGCTGGCTGAGGGTGGTTGATGACCTCTACATTTTAAGTTTTCTTTCACAGTGACGTGGTAGCAGTTGTCCAGGCGTCCCATTTCGATTCATTCCTCATTGATGACCTCTATATTTAAAGTTATCTTTATATGTGAGGGGCAGCAGATGTCCAGGTGTCTCATTTCGATTGATTCCTCATATTAGGGCTACGTACACGATCACTGTTTCGGTGCAGGCCATCCCCAGAGGGCGTTGCCCTGCACTAAGATTATATATCAAATAAGTGATCTCAGTCAATCATTTGAGGGTAATCAATAGTGGACCAGTGGACAGATGGGATGGAAAAGACTCTGTCGATGTACTGTAATAAGCACCACAATTGATAGTGGGTCGATTTTAGCATTTTATCAGTGTTTCCATAAATTAAACCAACGACACGGCAGCATGCTTCCCAATTTCTGTACCATCACTAAACCACCCCTTCACTATTATGCGATCACCATATATTAGATTGTTAATGTAGGTATATGACTGTGCAGTATGTCCGTTCTAGCTCTTCTATCATCGTGCGCCATAGCGCATACCTATATGGATAGGAGTCACGTAGCATTCTCACATTCTTACCGTGTATCTCCCTGATTTGTCTTTGATCAACCCTCCCTGGAACACAGTCACCATTTTAATTTGCAGCTGTCCAGAAGTGGGAGATATTCCACGTTTCATGAAGGAACAGAGCGATCTGAGACTGTAACTGCTGTTGAGTATCAATCTTACGTCAGACAGCAAAGTGCACACGTTTTCTCCATACGCACGAATGTCGAGGAGGTTAGCATCTCTTATCAGTGTATAGTAAACTACTGGCCATTAAAATTGCTACACCAAGAAGAAATGCAGATGATAAACGGGTATTCATTGGACAAATATATTGCACTATAATTGACATGTGGTTACATTTTCACGCAATTTGGGTGCATAGATCCTGAGAGATCAGTACCCAGAACAACGCCGTCCGCTGTGGCCGTGCGGTTCTAGGCGCTTCAGTCTGGAACCGCGTGACCGCTACGGTTGCAGGTTCGAATTCTGCTTCGGGCATGGATGTGTGAGATGTCCTTAGGCTAGTTAGGCGACTGATGACCTCAGAAGTTAAGTCGCATAGTGCTTAGAGCCATTTGAACCATTTGAAACCCAGAACAACCACCTCTGGCCATAATAACCGCCTTCATACGCCTGGGCATTGAGTCAAACAGAGCTTGGATGGCGTGTACAGGTACAGCTGCCCATGCAGCTTCAACACGATGCCACAGTTCATCAAGAATGGTGACTGGCGTATTGTGACGAGCCAGTTGCTCGGCCACCATTGACCAGACGTTTTCAATTGGTGAGAGATCTGGAGAATGTGCTGGCCAGGGCAGCAGTCCAACATTTTCTGTATCCAGAAAGGCCCGTAACGTCCACTGTTCAAAGTGCCGTCAATGCGAACAAGAGGTGACCGAAACGTGTAACCAAGGGCACCCCCTACCATCACGCCTGGTGATACGCCAGTATGGCGATGACGAATACACGCTTCCAATGTGTGTTCACCACACTGTCGCCAAACACGGATGCGACGATCATGATGCTGTAAACATTCATCCGAAAAAATGACGTTTCGCCATTCGTGCACCCAGGTTCGTCGTCGAGTACACCATCGCAGGCGCTCCTGTCTGTGATGCAGTGTCAAGGGTAACCGCATCCATGGTCTCCGAGCTGATAGTCCATGCTGTTGCAGACGTCGTCGAACTGTTCGTGCAGATGGTTGTTGTCTTGCAAACATCCCCATCTGTTGACTCAGGGATCGAGGCGTGGCTGTACGATCCGTTACAGCCATGTGGATAAGGGGCCTGTCATCTTGACTGCTAGTGATACGAGGCCGTTGGGATCCAGCACGGCGTTCCGTATTACCCTCCTGAACCCACCGATTCCATATTCTGCTAACAGTCATTGGATCTCGACCAACGCGAGCAGTAATGTCGCGATACGATAAACCGCAATCGCGATAGGCTACAATCCGACCTTTATCAAAGTCAGAAACGTGATGGTACGCATTGCTCCTCCTTACACGAGGCACCACAACAACGTTTCACCAGGCAACGCCGGTCAACTGCTGTTTGTGTATGAGAAATCGGTTGGAAACTTTCCTCATGTCAGCACGTTGTAGGTATCGCCACCGGCGTCAACCTTGTGTGAATGCTCTTAATAGCTAATCATTTGCATATCACAGCATCATCTTCCTGTCGGTTAAATTTCGCGTCTGTAACGCGTGATCCTCGTGGTATAGCAATTTTAATGGGCCGTAGTGTAGATATGAAAGTCTTGTGATGATATAAAAAACGGTTAAGAAGAAGAAACTTGAGATTTTTATGCACGATGGAGCTCCAGACGGATGTAGATTGAAGTGTTTTATGTAAATCAACAGCGCTATCAATTTTAAACTATTATTCTAGTGTCTGAAGTCAGTACCAAAAAGTTATCGGTAGGAGAGAAATGATCGTGCAACATAAACACATACATTCCTAAGGGTACAGAGTTTTGTATTTAAAACATGCTACAATGCTAGACTGGTGAGGCTTATGATCTATTAGTCGTGAGGAATGGAACGCTGTTAATATTATGTTGTAAGAAATATATTGCCAGCACGAGGACAATATTTGTTTTCGATATATGTATCGAGTTCTCCGTCGGATGAAGTTAGCAGAGTTTTTATTGTTTGTAGTTTGTTTTCTCTGTTGGATGGTATAAAATAATGATGATAGAGAAAATGTTTGGGTGACAGACACGAATGCACCTTGTGGGAGTCAGATCTTCTTTAGACTGCAGTACCTGTATGTAGTTTGGAGACGCATCACAATGCTGTACCAAAATCCTCATCCATCTTAAAGTTCCTGTATGATATGGGGTCTTCCTTAAGTTTCCCGATAAGAAACACTACCGTAACTGTTCATGCTGTCTTTCCTAATACCTCATACAGGAGGAGAAAGCTTCGTTTGGTGCTGGCCCTACACATTGTACATGGCTGGCGGAGCTACGACAACATGTACCCACTTTCACCGAGCGCTCAAACGAGGGTCCTGTCGCATTAAGCCCTTTCTCCACGGATTTCGGAAGGTAGTAGACATAGCGCTTTCCAACTTCTGCTCAGTTTCGATGTGAACTGGATGTATCACACACACACAGAGCTGCAGGGAAGGCGGACCAGATACTGCACAACTCTTACAAGATGCTGAGGGACTGTCTAAAAACCCGTGCTCGCGCTTTGTTGCAGGTATGTTCGAAAAAAGGTGACTCGTTTTGAGATGTGAACATGTCACAAATATGATTTGCCAGTGGTTGTAATCATTGAAATATATCTCCGTAATATCCAAAGCAAGTATATGTTTGAATGCGTAGACTTGATTCCAAGTCACAAACAGAATTTCTGCCAGAAAGCGTAACACTATCAGTGACTCTTGTGTGTACCTGAAGAACCAAGAGCACTTTTTATGTATGGTGACAGTCACATAGCCGGTAGTAGGCGGTACATTGTCGGCGATAGACTCTTTCAGTGGTCAGTTGCAAATGGCGGATCTCAGTAGTGCTCCTTGCAAAGTACAGCATCTTCCCTCCATGGATTCCAATTTGAACTACCTGGTGAGTGTAATCCGACTGCTGGAAAAAATTACTCGCCTTACAAAGGGACTCTCATGATCAATTTAATGAATTAGCCTATCAGTTTGATATCAATGACATGCCAACTAACGGGTGGAAGTGATGTGACGACTAGGACAGAGCAGATATGATTCTTGACTTAGAGGGTGCACAGGCGTTTTTCTCGTTGCAGCGATATCCTTTAGCGTTATTTCAAACTCTCAGCTACATAGGGAGGGACGATCGTCGCAATAAAATCAGATATATAACCGAGTTTATAAAGTGATATGTAGTATAAACCTGATATTTATAACTTCTCTGTGGTGTTACCGTAAGAGTCTTCGTATGTGGCGAGGCATTTGGTTACCTTAAGGGAGTTTGAAAGTGAGGAAGCGTTCTGTGATAGAGGTAGATCTTAACACTCCGTCGTTAGCAAAAAATGAGTTTAATATTTTAAGCCTGTGATGCATCACGTAACAGATAAGAAAGGATTTTTTCCTATCTGATAAGAAAATACTTCGAGCTCATGCCATACTGTTACAATATTTTCACAACAAGTAACGATACTTTAGTGATGTAAGAACGCGCGTATACCTCGATTTCTTCTGTCTTCGAAAATAACTTGTATAAAATGGAGAATCCTACATTTCACATGAAAAACTCGAGGTGTATTGTCAGTAACATTGCTGCCTCAGGTGGGGTAAAGTAGATTTTTTAGACAATTTGAGAAAAATTGGATGATTTATTCAAGACAACGAACTTCACAAATTGAGCGAGTCAGTAACACGTTGGTCCACATGTCGCTCGTATGTAAGCAGTTATCCGGCTTGGCATCGAGAGAGCTGTCGGATTTCCTCCTGAGGAATATCGTGCCAAATTCTATCCAATTGGTGCATTAGATCGTCAAAATCCCGAGAGAATAGAAGGGCTCTGCCCATAATGCTCCAAACATTCTCAACTGGGATAGAATCTGGCGACATTATCGGCCCAAGGGAGGGTTTGGCAAGCACAGAGACAAGCGGTGGAAACTCTCGCCGTGTGCAGGCGGGCATTATCTTGCTGAAATGTAAATACAGGATTGCTTGCCATGAAGAGCAACAAACCAGGGCGTAGAATATCGTCGACGTACAGCTGTGCTGTAAGGGTGACGCAGGTGACAGGCAAAGTGGTCCTGCTGTGAAATGAAATGGTACCCTGGACAATAACTCCTAGCTGTCGGGCAGTATGGCTAGCGACGTCCGGTTGGTACTCCGCCACTGTCCGGGGTGTCTCCAGACACGTCCTCGGCCTGGAATATCACTGACTGGAGTAAAAATGTCTTCAGTTACGAGCCCCTCTTCGAACTGAGATTTGGTAGCAAGAAGACGTGTGTGGAGACACCCGGAACAGTGGTCGGATACCAGCCTGACTGTTGCCTGCCACACGGTTCAACAACCAGGAGTTATGGTCTGGGGTGCCATTTCTTTTTACAGCAGGATCACTTTGGTTTTCATCTGTGGCACCCTTAAAGCACAGTGCTACGTCGGCGATTTTCTACGCCACGTTTTGTTGCCCATCATGACAAGCCGCTCAGATCTTACATTTCAGCAAGATAATACCCTCCCGCATTCTGCGAGAGTTTTTACTACTAGTCTCCGTGTTTGGCAAACCCTACTTTCCCAACAACGTCGCCAGATCGCTCCGCAGCTGGGAACGTTCGGAGTATTTGGGTTCAAGTGGTTCAAATGGCTCTGAGCACCATGGGACTCAACTGCTGTGGTCATCAGTCCCCTAGAACTTAGAACTACTTAAACCTAACTAACCTAAGGACATCACACACATCCATGCCCGAGGCAGGATTCGAACCTGCGTTCGTAGCAGTCGCACGAGTATTTGGGGCAGGGCTCTCCAGCCATCACGGGTTTAGACACTGTAACGCACCGATTGGACGGAATTTCGCGCGATATGTCTCAGGAGGACATGCGAAAACTCTATCAATCAATTCCAGGACGAATAACGACTTGCATAAGCGACAGAGATGCACCAAAGTATTATTGGCTTGCTCAGTTTGTGAACCTCTTACTGTTGAATAAATTATCTAATTTTTCTGAAAATGTAATTATTTTACTTGTCTGTAAATATACATCGCATCTACCTATTTCCTCCCTTCGTGATACGACTTTTTTTTTGGCTTTGAGTGTATTTTGTTGCTCTATTAGACCCACTTTCTTTCATTTAGTTACAGCGGCACGAAATATATCTTAATGGTTACTTTCACATTATGTGAACTGTCACATCTTGGTGTCAGCTCTTCCGTTGCGTCTACGAAGAGACCGCTTGTCAGGCCTCTCTGCATCTCACAATCTTAAAGGTTGCATCCTGAACGTGACATTGCATTCATGTTTACCAGGTATAATCGAAACCTTCTGCGAGCGGTAACCTGGAGAGATCCGTAGTATGTTCTCGGCTTATTCGCGTTTACATGTGCTGCGATATTATGGCACTTGTTGCACATCTAAATTAGTCACAACTTATATATGAGTTTTAATGAATGATAAATTTTTTTTGCATTCACTGTGCTCCTTATTACCTTTTTGTTTTACAGTGTAGTGGGTTAAAAGTGAGTAACTACACAAAGAATACCACTTTTCATGAACTTATACATCGTGTTTAATTCCTTCTTGTGAGATGCTTGATTTGAACACGGAGACAGAAACAACAGAGGTCCAAGCTTGCTATTCCTCGCACCAAACCAGAGCTTAATCTTCGTTTTCACTCCCTGTGATTGTAGAGAGGCCAACCATTACCCTTACAGAGTAGCAGGAGGCCCTCTACTAGTTCTTCATTAGACACAATTTCGTCAGGATGTTTCGCATTGGAAAATCAGGTGCAGCTTGATTTCAACAACCTCACCACGCACCCTGCACTTAGGGGCTTCTTTTTTGTCTACACCTATTGTGCTTAAAGTTCCCATGGACTGTCATCAGTCCTATCAGTTACGTCGTCTCCTTTTCGAACCGAAGATGATATAACTTCTCTTTGAATATGGCTTTGGCATCATTAAGTTGCCGTGTCTTCACTTTAGTATCACAGTCCAATATTTTCCATGCTGTCTCCTGGTGTAGCTTCATAGTTTTGATTTAACAATCGCCTTAGTGATGGTCACGCCTTAGTGATGGTCAGGATAGGTTCTCATCCAATAAATGGAGTCGCCGCATCCTGTCCTTAGAGAGTCTATTTTTAAGATTCATTCATATAACGTGTACAATAGAAGATAAAAAGAAATATGTTAAACCCGCGATTTACCTCATGGGGGTCAGGCGAACCGAGCGCTCGAATGCACCCGATGTAATACTATAAAAGTTACCGACGGAAAAGGGGTCCAGTTGGTTTCGAATGGTATCACAGAGGGCATTAGTATGAACTAAAATATTATTCTCAACAAGATATCTCTTCATAACCTGATTCATTTACAGTAAACAGTCTGAAAGAACGTGTTCGTCTCGCGTCTCCGTAACTTGCCATTTCGCTTGTTCTTTAAATGAAGAAAAACGTGAGCGTTTATAAATGACAAATAAACGTATTTGGACCGATCGAAAAGATTCGAAAAATTATCGCAGTCGTCCAAAAAGTGCTTCGATTGGTAAGCGGCAGCCAGTTAAACCATTTAATTTGGTGAAAACGAGAGTGCTTCGACATTGGCGGAAAAAAGACCAACTCTACAGTGCTGACATTGCCGATTAAAGGTTTGTTCAATTTGAATATACCTTTTTGTAATTTGTCATTGGGCTTTTCTTTTTTGTTTTTGCTATAGTACGAAGGACTTCTGCGATATATTTTAATTTCAATTTTTGTGCAGGTTTTTATAACGACTATTTTTCAAAACAATTTACTTTTTATTTTAGAGTGCCGCCATTTTGTCAAAAACCATGTTTTAAATATCTCTACGTACTATGTTAGAAAATATTTTATGTTCCTTTCAGTTTCTAAGCAGTTTTTGAAATTTTGTTCTAGGTTGAAAACTGAGGCATTCAGATCTATCAACCGCCCTCACACTCCACGAAGGCCTTTCGACGATGTCGCGTCAATTTTTACTTAAAAACAAACAATACAACCTAAGATTCAGTCAGTTATTAATTTGTTTTTTGTTTTAATGAAAAAGATATGACTATCGATTCCAAAATCGAGCGTCACCTTGTTCTACCCCCACAATTCTTGCCGCTCCTCTTGACGGTATTTAGGTTGTTCCAAAGTACCACAGACATTCTACCTTGATGCCATCTCGCTTTACCTGGCTGCTGTACTCGATATCTTCTTGTGGCTGGGTCTTGACTTACGTACTCCAATTCAAGGTGTGACACCAGTTCAGATGGTCAGTCTGCATATACTAGCACGGGGAGAAGGATCAAACTAATCTTCTGGCTGAAGACCATAATAAAAAAGACTTGCACGGGAGGATTGTATTGATGCGGCCACTTGTTCAAACGGCTCTGAGCACTATGGGGCTTAACATCTGAGGTCATCAGTCCCCTAGAACTTAGAACTACTTATACCTAACTAACCTAAGAACATCACACACATCCGTGCCCGAGGCAGGATTCGAACCTGCGACCGTAGCGGTCCCGCGGTTCCAGACTGAAGTGCCTAGAACCGCTCGGCCACCGCGACCGGCAAAGTCAGTTAGCAATTTGATTTTTGTTTTACTGAAAAAGATATGAATATCGATTCTAAAATCGAGCGTGACCTTGGTCTACCCCCTCGATTCTTGCCGCTTCTCTTGACGGTATTTAGGTTGTTCCCAAGTACCACAGAAACTCTACCTTCATGCCATCCCGCTTTAGCTGGCTGTAGTACTCGATATCTTGTTGTGGCTCGTCTTGACTTACCTATTCCAATTCAAGGTGCGACACCAATTCAGCTGGTCAGTCTACGCGTACTGGCACGGGGAGATGGATCAAACCAGTCTTCTGGCTGAAGACCATAATGAATAAAAGACTTGCACCAGAGGATGGTACTGTTGCGGCCACTTGTTCAAACGGCTCTGAGCACTATGGGACTTAACATCTGAGGTCATAACTTAGAACTACTTAAACCCAACCATATCTAGATCTACATGATTACTCTGCAATTCACATTTAAGTGCTTGGCATAGGGTTCATCGAACCACAATCATACTATCTCTCTACCATTCCACTCCCGAACAGCGCGCGGGAAAAACGAACACCTAAACCTTTCTGTTCGAGCTCTCATTTCTCTTATTTTATTTTGATGATCATTCTAACCTATGTAGGTTGGGCTCAACAAAATATTCTCGGATTCGGAAGAGAAAGTTGGTGACTGAAATTTCGTAAATAGATCTCGCCGCGACGAAAAACGTATTTGCTTTAATGACTTCCATCCCAACTCGCGTATCTGCCACACTCTCTCCCCTATTACGTGAAAATACAAAACGAGCTGCCCTTTTTTGCACCCTTTCGATGTCCTCCGTCAATCCCACCTGGTAAGAACCCCACACCGCGCAGCAATATTCTAAAAGAGGACGAACGAGTGTAATGTAAGCTGTCTCTTTAGTGTCTTCTAAGTGTCCTGCCAATGAAACGCAACCTGTGGCTCGCCTTCCCCACAATATTATCTATGTGGTCTTTCCAACTGTAATTGTTCGTGATTTTAACACCCAGGTACTTAGTTGAATTGGCAGTCTTGAGAATTGTACTATTTATCGAGTAATCGAATTCCAACGGATTTCTTTTGGAACTCATGTGTATCACCTCACACTTTTCGTTATTTAGCGTCAACTGCCACCTGCCACACCATACAGCAATCTTTTCTAAATCGCTTTGCTACCGATACTGGTCTTCGGATGACCTTACTAGACGGTAAATTACAGCATCATCTGCGAACAACCTAAGAGAACTGCTCAGATTGTCACCCAGGTCATTTATATAGATCAGGAACAGCAGAGGCCCCAGGACGCTTCCCTGGGGAACACCTGATATCACTTCAGTTTTACTCGATGATGTGCCGTCTGTTACTACAAACTGCGACCTTCCTGACAGGAAATCACGAATCCAGTCGCACATCTGAGACGATACCCCGTAGGCCCGCAGCTTGATTAGTAGTCGCTTGTGAGGAACGGTGTCAAAAGCTTTCCGGAAATCTAGAAATACGGAATCAACTTGAGATCCCCTGTCGATAGCGGCCATTACTTCTGAATCCATGCTGATTACGTATCAATAGATCGTTCCCTTCGAGGTGATTCATAATGTCTGAATACAGTATATGCTCCAAAACCGTACTGCAAACCGACGTCAATGATATAGGTCTGTAGTTCGGTGTCCGGACATTTACCACACCGGACATTTGCCACGGCGGACATTTGCCACGGTTTTACCTGCTCCGAAGGGTCGGGTCCCTTGTCCCCTCCCCCCCCCCCCCCCCCCTCCTCCTCCTCCTTCTCACCCGGCCGCCCAGTTTGCTTTCGAAGTTCCGAACGTGACATCAGTATGGAAGATATTACAACAAATAAGGGCAGGCCTTGCTCATTACAAAGGCTACATATATCTTAAACAGAGGGAATCTAAAGAAGGTGTTGTTACATGGATGTGCTTACCCCGAAAAGCGGATCATTGCAAGGGAAAGCTGCTTTCGAGGAACGGAGAAGTGTTGAGCGTATTAGAACATCTCTGTGGACCACCTGACGATGCAGCTCTGAAAATGAGAAAGCAAGTGGAAAGGGCGGAGAGAAGGTCTCGAGAAGAAACTACACAGTTATCGGAGATATACGCTGATGAAATGGGAAATCTACATAACACAGTTTTTTCACTTTGTTACAGTGATGCCTAATTCAGAATCTATGAAGAGAACCATGCGTCGTCGATGGAGTCAAGAGCGGGGAAACCAACAACAGCCTAAGAACTCTTATGAAATTGATCTTCATGAAGATCTATTAAAAATGGGAGATGGCAGTAGTTTTCTTCTGGAAGACGATCGATTAGAGGCGATAATAATGATTTTTAGTGGAAGCAAAGGAAAAGAAATTTTAAAAACATGTGCCCATTTTTTTATGGATGGAACATTTAAGAGATGCAACAAGCAGTTTGTACAGACCTTCACCATACACGTAGACTTACGAGGCCCGATTAAAGAAACAAACATTCTTCCTATTGTATTTGCACTGCTCCCTAATAACAAGAATGACTCATATGTTCGTATGTTTCGTCTGATAAAACAGGCAGTCTCTGAGTGGTGTCCTAAACAAGTAAAGGTGGACTTTGAGGCAGCTGCGATATCGACCATTCGTCAAGTTTTTCCCACAACTGAAATATATGGATTCTATTTCCATATGAAGGAGAGTTTATGGAGAAGAACTCGAGTTCTCGGTCTAACTGAGGAGTACCGCTAGAACGAGGATTTAAGACTTCACGTCAGCGTGTGTGCAGCGCTCGCAGTTGTAAAACCGGAGGACGTAAGCAATGGATGGATTGAGGTTCATGCAGAAGCTCCTGATAACGGAAGGTTCTCTCATTTTCTTGACTACTTTGTGGATAACTGGCTAGAGAATGAGGATATCGCAATAGAAATGTGGGACTTTTACGGAAAAAGGCACCGAACGACGAATGCTGTTGAAGAGTGGCAAAACAGAATAATAGTATTATTGGAACCCTCACCCTAGAATCAACTATTTGGTGGAGTGCTTGAAAAAGGAAGCAGAGCTCACAAACTGCATGTGCATGAAGTTGGAAATGAGCCTTGAAGGTAAAAAGAGGAAGAAGAAGTGCTTGGAGCTGGACGACAGGATAGAGACAATCGTAAAGAATTATGAAGAGACTGCCAACATTAGGCCTTGCTTGAAAGCCATTGCCCATATTCATAAACTGGACTAAAATACGTTAAAAATGTAGTAAAAGCTATGAAGACCACTGAGTCCTCACAGATTAGTGAGATAAAATTATTAAAACATTGAAGCAGCATGATCGGAGCTAATATTAAGTTGTAACTGTAAATAGAGTGTACATTAGTTCAGCGTGTTTAGGCTGATTTTACACACGCCTGAATGGTAGATGGTCATTTATCATTTTCACGGTACAAAGCCTGTGCAAAGTGTGATGCGAGTCAGCCTTTGATGTAAAAATTAAAAAAGTGTTTCAATCCTCACAAAAGTATCCCTATTGTTGTCACATTAAGATAACTTTTTTCTACCTTCCAATATTATGGCCATGCTATTAAATAATTGTGAGTTCTAAAATAATTTTCTGAAGCTTCAGAATCGCAACTATCACCTAAGATATCATGGTTTGTTAAACTGATAGTATACGCTTTTGTAAAAGAAAATGGGAACTGAACCTTTGAATTGCACCTAAAATTGACATCCCAAAATTGATCGGATCCTAAGGTTGACAATTTTGGCACCTCAAATACTTTTTATTTAAGTTTAGCTGCAAACATTTATAGTAGATGTAAATCTACTTAAGTAAATTTAAATATAGTCCCTTAAAAATTAAAATTTCTTGCTAAATTGTTGATTATCCTTAAACAGGTCAGTAAAAGCAAGGAGCTTACTACTGAAAATTAATTGTTACTAAAGAACATCAGAAACAAACGTATTAGACCTACTTTTCTTATACATACATTAGAGACTTTTTGAAAAGATATTTGATCATTTCCTCTGTCCAGAATGAGATTTTCACTCTGCAGCGGAGTGTGCGCTGATATGAAACTTCCTGGCAGATTAAAACTGTGTGTCCGACCGAGACTCGAACTCGGGACCTTTGCCTTTCGCGGCCAAGTGCTCTACCATCTGAGCTACCGAAGCACGACTCACGCCCGGTACTCACAGATACTGGCAGAAGTGAAGCTGTGAGTACCGGGCGTGAGAACCTAAGATGCTTTCTCTGTGACCCTGTGAATACCAGAGCTAAACAATGTAGAACAACAATACACGTTACGAGCGTAGCATTCTGTATTACTTCATTTCCTTATTTCTAACGTTTTAAAATTTTAAGTCGACTTTAGATGACATGTCAATAATAGATGTTCTTATCTCTATTTAGTGAACGTGTTTTCAGTTAAGTTTTGAACATTGTCCCCCTACACTTTATTAACTAATGTTTTTAGAGAGTAAATTAATATGGAGTACGTCGTTCTTCTTTTCAAACATTCACAAACCCATTTATTCTTTCCCTATTGTCTTTTGGGTATACAGTTGTAGTAATTAAAGTAGGCACAAATGCAGTGATCAAAAAGAAATTGTCCGCAGCTCGTGGTCGTGCGGTAGCGTTCTCGCTTCCCACGCCCGGGTTCCCGGGTTCGATTCCCGGCGGGGTCAGGGATTTTCTCTGCCTCGTGATGACTGAGTGTTGTGTGATGTCCTTAGGTTAGTTAGGTTTAAGTAGTTCTAAGTTCTAGGGGACTGATGACCATAGATGTTAAGTCCCATAGTGCTCAGAGCCATTTGAACCCATTTGAACCAAAAAGAAATGATCAGCGTACATTCGCATTCTCGTTTCATCGTGAAAGGAAGCTACCGTACAGACAGAGGAATCTATATTTATACTTGGCAGAACTAATTACATACTGACATAATCGTCGGTATTGCTTTCGTTTCCCAAAAGTTATAAATATTTCGATTTCGGAAAAGAAGCTCTGTATTTGGCCAAGTTGTCGAAGAAGAAGCTCCCTTACGTACTGGTTGTAACGAGTAAGATGTGGAGACGGCAGTTTGAAAGCGGACAGAGGTAGTGCGGGGAAGGGCGTCCCTTACCTGAGGGATCGCTACTCGAGCTACCTGGCGAAGGGGCAAGTGTGGCAAATGTCCGGTGTGGCAAATGTCCGGTGTGGCAAATGTCCGGCATTCCTGTAGTTCGATGGATTACTCCTACTACCCTTCTTAAACACCGATGCGACCTGCGCAATTTTCCAATCTGTAGGTACAGATCTATCGGTAAACTAACCTAATGACATCACACACATCCATGACCGAGGCAGGCTTCGAACCTACGACCGTGGCGGTCGCGCGGTTCCAGACTGAAGCGCCTAGAACCGCTCGGCTACACCGGCCGGCGCCACTTGTTCCGTCGGTAATCGCGCAGGCTTAAGATTTTCAAGTAACTCTGAAGAAATCGTTACATTCGTACGAGAAATTACGACGATGCGGGGAAGAGATGAGAATCTCGCCAGCAGCGGGCGGGAGACACCTGGTTTGCGGAGATAAAGTGAAGCCCGGGCGCGGGGTGCCGCCGCAGCTGCTAGAGCGCGCAGAGGCGAGAGGAGGCCGTTTGGCCCTGTCCGTGATTTATCGCGGCAAGGCTACGGCCGGCGACATTTGTCATTAGGGCCGTGGTGGGGTGGGGGGCGGGGTTGTCCCCGGGGATGCCGCGGGAGCCGCCAGGTGGCCTCGCCCGATACCGCGGCCGCCCGGCCGGCCTCCGCTTCGCCGGCACGCGCCCTCGCAGCCACTGTGCACCCGCCTACTGGGTGGCCCGGAATCCTCGATCCATCTGGAGAGCCCCGCGTTCAGCGAACCAGAAGTAGTACTAGTCCATACATCACACAATCTCGCACGGTTATTCAAAGAGCATCTGCGCATTGTCACAGAGATTTAGCATCTGAATTTACGCCCACACACGAGGCCTGATACGGTACATTTACATCTGTAATGTCCAAGACACCTCGATGTGTGTAGCGGAGGATAAGTTGTGTGTCGCTGTCATTTCCTCCTTTCCTGTTCCAGTCGCGAATAGTTCGCGGGAAGAACGATTGGTAATAAGCAGCCGTATGGACCCGAATCTTTCTAATTTTATCTTTATGGTCTTTTCGCGAGATATACAGAGGAGGAAGCAATATTTCTGTTTACAATTCTAGGAAAGCGCGCTCTCGGAATTTTAACAGTAAACCACACTGTGATGCAGAAGGCCTCTCGTGCGTCTGCCTCTAGAGTTGACTGAAAACCTCTGTGATAATTTCGTGTTTACTACATGAGCCTGCAACGAAATGCTCTGCTGTTCTCTCTGCGTCTGGATCTAAATCTACATCTAAGTCAATACCACTAACTGATGCCCCCCCTCTCCCCCCCCCCCCCCGCCATCTCGCACTAAACTGGCTAAAGGTCTAATGTGCTTCTGCTTCTATATTCCACAAACTACTTTACGGTCTGTCGTGGAGGGTACTCTTTATACTGGAAGCTCCTCCCCAGCACCCTCGTTACCTCTCACCGACTCTACCACCCACACCCTTTTTCCTTCCCATTCATGATAGTCGTGTTGGAATAATGATAGTCGGTAAAGCTTCATATGATATCTAATTATTCCGATTTTATTCAAAATGGCTCTGAGTACTATAGGACTTAATATCTGCAGTGGGCCAGAACTTAAAACTAATTAAACCTAACTAACCTAAGGACATCACACACATCCATTCTCGAGGCAGGATTCGAACCTGCGACCGTTGCAGCAGCGCAGCTCCGGACTGAAGCGCCTAGAACCGCTCGGCCACAGCGGCGGGCTTCCATGTTAATACATGTCGATAAATCTAACACTGTATTTGTATGGAGTGTAGCAATGTATGGAAGTGAAACATGGACGATAAATAGTCTGGACAAGAAGAGAATAAAACCTTTCGAAATGCGGTGCTACAGAAGAATGTTGAAGATTAGAATGGTAGATCACATAACTAATGAGGAGGTACTGAGCAGAATTGGGGAGAAGAGGAGTTTGTGGCACAACTTGACTAGAAGAAGGGATCGGTTGGTAGGACGCGTTCTGAGCCACCAAGGAATCACCAATTTAGTATTGGAGAGCAGCGTGGAGGGTAAAAATCGTAGAGGGAGACCAAGAGATGAATACACTAAGCAGATTCAGAAGGATGTAGGTTGCAGCAGGTACTGGGAGATGAAGAAGCTTGCACAGGATAGAGTAGCATGGAGAGCTGCATCAAACCAGTCTCAGGACTGAAGACCACAACAACAACAACAACAAAACTGACATCGTACTAGACTAATT
This sequence comes from Schistocerca piceifrons, assembly GCF_021461385.2. NCBI lineage: Eukaryota > Metazoa > Arthropoda > Insecta > Orthoptera > Acrididae > Schistocerca > Schistocerca piceifrons. Next base: position 129,197,995 of record NC_060139.1, on the reverse strand, counting down.
AGCGAGTGCTCTATCGAATGGCCACGTAAAATTCCGATTTAAAAACGATTTTGTTTGTCGAAACTTAATATCTGTCGAGACACCAGAGAAATGCACCTGACGACTCTTATGACAGATTTTCGGTATAGATAACAACTATATACAACTAGGTTGTCATCTCTGATAAATATAAATAAATGTAAACATACAGCGTCTTTGAAGTATGTAAAATAACTGTCAAACTTCAGATCAACTGTCAAAATTACGGTAGATAAATAACTGTTCACAATAATAAAGGCAGCAAACAAGAACCATACGTAGATGCAATAACAAGGACCACACATAGATGCAATATCTATGTACGTTAACAAAACCTAGACATAACTAAAACTATCAGTCATCTTGTACTTAGACTACCACCAAGCAGAAGATACCTATAATGTTCGTACTAATTGCAGGTTGTACTAGAAAATGGCACTAAAGCCAGAATAGACCTAAAGTACACGATGTTCAGCATCTGACTGGAATCATATCTTACATAAAATATCATACTGTGACATATATTATGCTGCAGACTCTACAATTACTGACATTAATGCAAAATGCTAAGTCCGCAACGAAGTCCTGTATTCAGTCACTAATCTGGCCTGACGCTCTGTAAGCTCATTTAGAATGGTAGCACATGCGCTAAGGCGTCAACACGTTGCGTTAGGTAATTGCGTTCAAATATCAGTGAAAACTTTTGGCATTTTGCTTGAAACTCTAATTATGCCTAAAGTATTGGTTGGAGAAAGTTGCTTACTTCCACTTCGTAACGCCGACCGCTGTGGCCGAGCGGCTCTAGGCGCTTCAGTCTGGAACCGCGCTGCTGCTACGGTTGCAGGTTCGAATCCTGCCTCGGACATGGATTTGTGTGATGTCCTTGGCATAGGTAGGTTTAAGTACTAAGTCTAGGGGACTGATGACCTCAGATGTTAAGTCCCATAGCGCTTAGAGCCATTTGAACCATTTTGAACCATTTGAACCACTTCCTCACAGACTCATCTACAAAAGTAGAATCTCTGCTGCGATTTAGGCCTTGGCGTGCCTCTCTCCGCTTGTTGGAAGGAGTGTCAAACGTATCAAGAATACGAAGAGTTCGAGCCAAATAATACGATTATAAGATTGCGAAGATGCCGGTGAAGGGACATTCCTTAAAGTCTGATGAAATAGGTATATTTGCTATTGGAATTGGCTGCTGATGTGGGAAGCCGATGGTGTAACTCATAATGTTCTAATAGAGTCACAATGATGCATAACAGATGTTCCACTCAGTTCATCATCCTCATATTGATAAGGGGAAAACTGATTAACATGATTGGTTTGTTACATTCAGTTATTTATGATTTCTTTTTATTTCGTTACTGCTTCTAGTCGGTCACATTAGACTTCTCGTTAAGTTGTGATGAGTACTGCTTTTCCTGTCTGTTTTTGTACAGTGACTGGGGCAGACGCTGTAGAGAATCGCTTTCGTTTTATGCTACCTGTTGGCGGACGCTGATCGTCTGAGACTTCGTGCTCTCCTCTGCTCTTCCGGTACATTACCGAATTATATGAAAGCGTGGGGTCTGTTCTTTCGGACACGTCCGAAGAACAAACACCACGCATTCATATAATTGAGTCGCCTCGATGGGCTATGAATTAACCACCTTCAGCGCGAATGCACAATCACGTTGTACCTCCAGAGGGAATCTCGAAGTAGCGAGCATGGAGGACATGGACGGAGATTGTAGACAGGTGGCGGTAGGCGGGAGTATGGGTCACCCGAGGGCCGTACCGAGATAGTCCGCAGAATTGCAATAAGCTGAGGTTAACGCAACTGCCCAGTAGGCAAGAGATTCCGGGTTGGAATCCCGCACCGGAAATCATTTTCACTTGGCGCCGCTGATTCCGCGTAACGTCCCGATGAAACTGACATCTTGACTTCCCTTCCTCCTCTACCTTCAATTTAGTTACTTTATCAAATGATAGCTTGAGTGCCAA